>NW_024467328.1:45585-87892 GCF_000600275.1 Aspergillus ruber CBS 135680 | reverse complement strand
GCCTCTGGACCTGGTAGCACCTCTATTCTCCCTGGGAACTGGCTATTGGCTGTTTGTGTCGTGCTTTCAAAACCCTCGGATGGGTCTGCTGGTAGGGTATTGGCTAGTTGTCGAGCTAGATGCTGTCCCAGAGACCATGGTCCTCGGTTGCTGCTTTCTGCCCATTGTCGGTTCCCTGGGGTCTGCTCCCCAGGCTGGGTGTGCTGATCCCCTTACCGCCACTCTATATTCAATATACTCCACCCAACCTTGCCAAAAATTATTAACTACAACCATAAACAATGGCCGAAGCAATCGGAACAGCAGAAGCTGTTCCGGGGCTAGCAGAAGCTGCCGCTAAAGCCTCTCTCCAGCTCTATCAGTTTTTCACAACAATACGAAATGCACCACAGGAGATAATTAGCATTAGTCGCGACATCAAGAACTTCAATTTGCTCGTGTGCAACTTACAGGGCGCGCTTGCGTCGCCAGATATACAGGAGTTCGTTGATCAGGACGGTGAGATTAACAGAGCGTTGAAGGATCTGCAAGATCCCATGGATAATTGTCGGTTGGCGTGTGATCGGGTTATGCGCAAGTTGATTCCGCATCTTCAACTCGAGGATTCTGCGCATAAAGGTTCCGGGAATGGGTCGAAGCGGCGGATGAGACGGGGTGATGTTATGTGGTTCTGGAGGCGGAGGGAGGTGTTCGTGTTGATGACGGACTTGGAGCGCACGAAGGCGATGTTCTCGGATGCTATGGGAAGTCTTACATTGTAAGTGGATGACTCTTATGGGACAATTCATACCTGACAGCTGGAAGACTACTCACATTCCGAACATCGGCCATAATGACAACCTCTGCAAATGTCCCGATGAGACATAAATTCGACGATGATGCAGGGTCAGCAATCGTCCATTTTGCATCCGCGGTTGAATCTGAACAGCCGTCAGATACAAGCTCGGCCACAACCCTGACACCATCAGAAGCTAAAGCCGGCAAAGAAAATGATCCCGAATTCACCAGGGAGCTCCTCCAAGCGGTGCGAGTTGGCTCCACGACCTTAGTGACGATCATGTTGAAACAAGTCGACATCAATGCTCGAGATCCCCTCGACGGACGCACGGCTCTATCAGTTGCAGCTGAGCATGGAAATGTCAAGATGGCAAAGTTCCTCCTAAGCCATGGCGCCGCAGTGGACATACGGCAGTACAGCTTGGGCAACCATTATATAGATGGCGAGCACCCTATTCTGTTCAGCGGTCGGTTCCCGTTGCATTGGGCAGCATTGAAAAGGCACAGCAAGATTGTGGAGTTACTCTTACAACATGGAGCAAATCCTAATGCTAGGACTAGCTCTGGTCGCCCGGCACTACAGGAGGCCTGTATGGGTGACGATCCAGAGTCAGTCAAAGTATTACTAGATAATGGTGCTGACGTGAACGCGAGAAGCTATAACCATGTACACGTTGACCCTTTTAAGTTTAAAATTTTCATCAGCTAACCTAACGTAGGGCTGGACCCCATTACACGAAGTTGCTCATCTTGGTCATTTTGAAATCCTCCAAATCCTTCTACACTACAAGCCCCTACTCGACATACCCGTGACGCACGAACCTCAAGGAGCGACACCATTATACTTCGCTTTTCGAGACAGAAACATCGACATCGCCAACCGGCTCCTAGCAGAAGGCGCAGATCCCAACGTCCCCATAGTCGAAGACATCACGCTCCTCCACTTAGCTGCCACAGCAGGCTGGATAGAGGGTATCAATGCGCTTCTCGACAGAGGCGCTTTGATCAATCCCCGCGATGAGTTTCTTCGCGAAACTCCCCTGCATAAGGCGGCACGGAACCTAGAGGAAGTGGCGATTAAAGTTCTATGTGCACGTGGTGCCGATGAGAGCTTGAAGAATCTTGATGGTCTGGATTATCGGGGTCTTTTGGAATGTGCAGAACGGCACCCGGATGAATGGCGTGTCGGGGATGATATGGGTACATATTGCACCTACTATTGATCCTAGAACTCCATTGAGTCTTGTGGTTGAGGCGCATTCCAGGCTCGTCGCGGCTCTCCAGTTGTATATATGGCGTATTACTACCTTGAAAGAGATTATATATCATTCGCACCCTTCAATCACCTTCTCCAGGCTATGCTAGTCTCGGTTCGATCATTATTCCACATCAGACAGACAGATAAGCCTATGCGGGACTAGATGATAAGTTCGCAGCCGGCCCCATGAGAACCGCTATGCCAATAGGTTTAGGAGGTTCTCAAAAGATCATTTTAACGCCGGATACAGCTTTTATCTCTACAGCACGCCCCGGAAGTGAGGCCAGTGATAGGATACATACTGAAAGCCTTACAGGAGCATTCCAGGTAGCCCGATTCATAGGCTGAGCCATTCTGATATGTGCATGACCATCTACCAAAAGGCACATGAGGTCTATACAATCTCCTTTAACCTGGAAGAGAGTAGTGTAGTCTCTTTGTGGTTCGATGCTAAATTCTAATTACAACCAGTTCGGCTTGGGTCTGCGATAGTTGTCATCAACCTGATCCAATTGTTACAAGCGTGACGCTAAACTTCGCCACGTGCTGGTATCAACCATGGATACGCATCTTTGATGACAACACCACTTTCTGGAGCTTCCAGAAAGAATCGAGGACTCTGCTAAGACCTGCTGTGTTTATTTTCTCTCTTTATGCAAGAGTCCATTGTGCAACATATCGACAGTGCAGAAACAGATTCATAGCATGGAGCGAGCCGCAATAAATAAGGAGTTTGTCCTGTGCTTCGACGGCACAGGATACAAATTCCGAGGCGACGAAGCAGATAGTAATGTCCTCAAGATCTACCGAGTAAGTGAGTCTAGTACGAGCCGACTGTTAGAGCAGCCCTTACACCCATAGAAGATGCTTGATCGCAATGACACCCGTCAGTTTCATTATTATCAGCCTGGGTTTGGAACGTATACCACCTCAATTTGGATGTCCCGTGGCACCGCCGACAATTCCATCAAGAAATGGTATTTTAATGCAAAAGACGCTGCCTTAGGCACGGCCTTTGATGAACATGTCATGGACGGTTATAGATTCCTCATGCGCTTTTACTGCCCCGGGGATAGGATTTACATCTTTGGCTTTAGTCGTGGAGCGTACGTCGCGCGCCTGCTGGCGGAGATGTTGGACCATGTCGGCATTTTAGAAGCAGGAAATGAAGGGAAGGTCCGCTATATCTGGTCTGTCTTTGCCAAGTGGGGGCAACGCAGTAACAGGGTGGATACTGATCAGAAAGAAAAAGACGAGATATACCAGTACATGAAGGCATTACGGGAGACTTTCTGTCTTCCAGTATCGCAGATCCGTTTTCTAGGGTTATTTGATACCGTCAATAGCATACCACGGTTCGAAGTGTCTCGCGACAAATTTAGATTTCCTTTTACGGCGAAAACTTCGGCCAAAGTCATTCGGCATGCGGTCGGTATTGACGAGCGTCGCGCGAAGTTTCGAGAGGATCTGATGTCAGACTCCAATTCAATCTCGCTGTCAGTTCGAGAGAGGTTGCGTGATCGCCTGGGGCGATATCTGCGTCTCCCTCATCGACAAGAAAGTCACTCTGATCAGAGTCCTAGAATTGAGGGTCATAGATCTACCACGAGCGAATCCCCTGGACCAGGGATTTCAACGGAAGAGACATTCTATCGGCCGGTTTCTCGTTCCCGTCGGCAAGCTGTGAGCATTGGTGATCAGCGAATGCATACTGAGTTTCGAAACGAAGTCTCATTGCAGCACCCGGCAGCAGACTCGACCGTTCCAGCAACTACGTCCACAACAGTAACTGATCAGTCCCTTGTGCGGCCTAGATCTCCGTACGAGTCTGAGGGTTGTCCTTCCGAGGAAAGCGAGGATACCACTCAGGACATCGAGGAGATTTGGTTTCCTGGATGCCATGCAGATATCGGCGGCGGATTCAAATTGAGTGAAGATGAAGACTTTGCGCTGAGTCATGTGCCTTTAGTATGGATGGTTCATGAAGCGCAGCGCGCGGGGCTTAGATTTGATCCTACTAAATTGAAACAATTCCACTGCTTTGATGATTCAACAAATGATAATGACCTTCGGCGTTATCCGCAGCAAAACAATGTCAGCCAGGGAAGTGAAGCGAATGGCGAAGAGACAAAAGAAAGATCTAAATTCAAGTATGCGCTTTGGAGAGCGAGCACGAACGGTCAAATTCATGATTTTCTACGATATGGCCACGGTGTCCCGTGGCCCACTGTTCTATCCTGGCAATTGGTGGAATACCTTCCATTTCGGAGGATGAATATGCAAAATGATGGATCCTGGAAGCCCATTCGATGGCCACTCCCCCTCGGGGAAAGACGTGATATCCCTAAGCAGGCTACAATTCACGGCTCAGCCATTCGTCGCATGGAAGTCAATCCAGAATATCGACCTAAAAACTTGATCCGAGGGGGGAAAGGAAAGAAGAAAATCCCCGAAGTCCATGGCATCGGGGACTGGGAAGTGCACGCTGATTGGGGCTGTCCAGTGCGAGAAACCTATCGCCGGAAGCAGCCGAACAAACCAAAATAAGCAGGGCCCGTGGCTTACTTTGTAGAATAGAGGGACTTATCTTGGTCATTACTTAGTATTGCTCCTTAGGCTTAGAATCTTATCCCGTTGCAGGCCGGTAGCTTAGAAGATGGGTCATATCTCGGGCTCCATTGGGCTGCAACGCCGTAAAGCTTTATAGGCCTTGGACGTTATTGATTGATCAAAAATTGCGCTCCGACGGCGATGACACGAAATTGAGACCACATGCAGTAGGTGTCATGAGACTAAGGTGTTGAAATGTCACAATACTGACAATAATGATGCAATGGATTTTGCACTGGAAAGGAGCTGCACTCTCTTCTCTACTTGCTATTGGACACGCCTGTGCGAAATGTGTGATAAAACGCGTAGTTGATTGCTAGTCTTGCTAGTATTGTTGAAATAGTTTGTTCAAATTTAAAGCAAAGCTTGATTGGCATTTACATCATAAGTCCACAGTGAGAAAGCTGCAGCTTACTGGGTTGGCTTGAGCCTCCACTGTTGGTTGGCGTTGTCGCTCGACCTCGCAGGATAAGCTAGGACAGAAGTCTTGTTGTTCTTCCCGGAGCGCTGGACGTCAAAGACGGATTTGGGGAAGGCAACGCTGTAGATACTGTAGGTGTAGTATGGTCAGATTTGAGACAGTGGATATCAGTCAGGTTCCACATACTAATAGGCGCCGTTGCCAACCTCGACAAACTTCCATCTCGCATGCTTGTCAGTTGGCGAGATCAAGTTTCCGGTAATCTCATAGGTGTCCTGCTCTGCGATGATGTTAGACTCAGGTGACTCTGACTGGCTTCAATTGGGATTATCATACTCGGGGCTGTCACGTAGGTACCAGCCTTGTTGGCAAGGATTAAGTACTCGTCGTTACCCGCAGACACAACCTGCCACTTCTGGTTGACGTTGTCGAATTTGGACTCACTGTTCGATTGCTTAGAGGACTTTCACGCCGCCAATTTAAAACTTTCTATGAGAGGCTCTTACTATGTCTGAACGGCAGTTCCATTGGCAGTCTTCGAGTCGTCAAGGTCCAGCAGTAGATGGCTGTGCTCGACTTCTAACAAGTAAAGACCGGGGCGGATTTGGCTGGCCATGGTTGTTTAACAGAGCGAGTTTGATGGTTGGTCAATTGAGTTTGGTAATGAAATGCTGAAGTTGGAGTGGACGATAATCAGGTTAGCAGAAGAAGAGGCAGGTATTTATAACATTCTGAGCAATGGCTTCAGCTGGTCGTCCATGAATCCAGAGGCGGGATTTCTATTGAATTCTACAGATGACGCTGTCTGTGTCAGGCATCCAGAGCATTTTGCCATGCCACTACGCATAGGTAGTCTTCCGTACAATGCATCCTTAGCCTAGATTCAGCCGCCTAGACCATATCACGCAACATAAATAAGCTGAATTCCCGTGATCGCCAAAGGGTTTAGATAAATGTCACTGGAGGATGCAGACCAGAACTCCGCCTGGGCTGAAAAGACAATATACTTTCTGCAGATTCAGCTGAAGAGATCCAAGCCAATGCGTGATATGTACGAAGTCACCGCCATTGCAAAACCTATTGAAACTTGCATATACCTGAGCCCCGACAATTTCAGGTTTAATGATAGGAAATTCATCGGTCCTGTATAGACAGAAAAGATCTTGTCAGCCAAAGCGCCCTTGGCCGGCTATATACAAAATCAGGTCGCCTTCACGGCCGCAGATGGTTATTATTCACCGGCAGGTGCCTGTAAATTCAGCTTATGCAGGCTAGCAAGCAGCAAAACGCTGCATTCAAATCACCAAAGTACTAAGACATGACGTGTCACACGTACTTTAGTGATCTGCAGTTGTGAACATTGGTATTGGCCTCGTCCTGGGTTTCAATTGAGATATACTCCGTAGTCATTTGAACCCATCAGGGTTGCACCCTGGCCGCGCAACACTCGGTCCCAAAGACTAGCTGAGAGTGGTGGAGCAGACGGCTCTCTGCATCACGCATTCAAGACTCAGGAGGTTGTTGACCACATGGGATGCGATGTAGCCGTTTGCACCTGTAACAAGGATTCGGGATCCCGGAGGCAGGGAGTAGGGCCTTGTGGCCATTTTGAATATATGGGAAACTGGTGGTGAGATGGATTCCACTAGGCAATTAATGGAAGCAAAAAAAGTCCATATACTTATTTAAGTACATCCAAGCGAATCCCTATAATCTCATCGCAGAAAACACATTCTCCAAATCCCCTGCCCGAGTCACTCCATCTGCTGTCTGATGATTCCGTCCCCCAACTGGCGCACCACATTCAGGGCACGCTGTCGTCTGCATTGCTCCTCCACACTCTCCTATCGTAAAGGGGTGTCCATTCTGGCAGTAATACCAATGTCCTGTACCTCGGAACTCACGTGCCATAGCTTGAATAACTGCCATGCGTTCATTGTTGGTAACGGCCGTGTAGAAAGTTAGACCCTCAAGCATCTTCTCAACATTGTCAATTTCATCTGGCAAGCCTTGCGTTTGGCCAGGGTAGGCTGTGCAAAGGGATCTTGCTTCAGTGATTGCTGCACGGCAGTTCTGCAGGTGTGCCTCTGTAGCTTCTGGGGGAGAATGAGACCGCTCCAGGGCATGCAACTGCGCGAGAAATATATAGCCTTCTGTCTGCTGAAGGATTCGGCTTGATTGTGTTGCCATTCTGATGAGCTCCTGGCAATCTTCTTTCGTCTTGTCCAATTTAAGCTCAACCGTCACGTTTGAAGAAGTCTTCTTCTTCAGAGCTAACAAGTCGGCCAAGAGCGCCAGATCAAGTCGCACACTGAGTGCCGTTCCTTGAAGAGCCCCTTTTGTTTGGAGCACGTTGTTGTCGAAATCAAACGCACTGGTCAAATTGTTGCTTTGTCGAGCATACCAGACCAAATCGCGAACTCGATTAAAAGGCTGTTCATCCACATCGACACCTCGGCGGTACTTGTTGACTCGCTTGTGCGTTTCAAGAATCTTCTTCCATCTCTCTGGCGCAACCACGTTCATTATTTTAACCATCGTGCTGACCTGCTGAGATCTCGTGCCACTAATTTGACAGCTCTCAGGCCATGGTAGCCTCCCCTCATTCTTGGCATTTTGAAGCTGTGCAATCTGTCGAGGGACTTCCTGAGCCAAAGGTACATACTCCCGGTTGAGGTACAAAATTAACTTCTTAGTTGATTCATCCAGAATTGCACGACGGACGAGTCGACCATATCTCGCAATATCTCTCAGTGGCCCACGGCATGTCGCACATGTCTTGATATCGTCCATAGAAAAAGGATGGACCGCATCTGTAATGGCGATTGGCCGGTCCTCTGCATCAACGTCGTAGTATTTTTTCAGATCCATTTGTGCATCCATACTTTCCACGGTTAGGAAGTGGCCACATTTGGGAAATACACAGGGATTCTCATCCAGGTTGATTTCCTTGTATGGTTCACCGAGGATGAAGTCCACTCCATGATTCTTGACGTCCTCATCTCCGCATATCTGGCAGTAGCGACTAGACGGACAACTCTCTCCACAAAGAGAAGGACATTGATGTCCACAGTCCAGCCTTATCTCGCATCGACGACTGCAGGGAATGTGGTCGCATGGTGCTGCACAAGGTAGTGTACATGAGCTGTGCGGACACGCAGAAAAACACTTTTCTACGGCACAAGGAGTGCAGGGTTCGTTGCATTTCCGCATACATCTTGAATGACCGCAGCTTACATCGCAAGGAGCCTGGCAAGGTGGACAGGGTTCATCTCCATGGCATCGTGTGGTACATGTGTGTGCACAAGTTGAATGTTTTCGACCGCACTCTTGCTTGCAGGCACCATGGTTGATTTGCACACCCCCAGAATTAGGTTTCGTGACGCACTTTGAACACAAATTCTTGCACTTATGACCGCAGGGCAAGGGTTGGTGGCACATCTTGGTACACGAATATTGAGACAATTCAACATCAACGAAGCAAGATACACTGACTTTGTGATGACAGTGCGGAACTTCCTTCATAACCATAGTTGTACAACGAACTGTTGAAAGGTCCTGGCTCTGCCAACATGGAAGATTAGGCATGAGGTGGCCACATTTAAGTACCCTGTCTTTCTGAAACACATTGACTATACACTTGGCTGGACAAGGGTCACCACATTTTTTTGGACAGGGATGGGTACATCCTTTACGTGGTCGTGGACAACGCTCCAGGCAGTAGACTGCATTATGCAGCATCTCAGAATGGCACTTTTGTATGCAGGGATGGCCACATGATAGACGATTCACACAACGTTGATCACAGCCTCCTTCTGGTGAGACCTGCGGGAAGTCGTCAGGCTGAGAGACAAATATTGGGGTTTCTGGATGTCGAGGACATTGTAACTGCAAAGTCGCACCAATATTCTCATTTTGACGAAGGACCTCCACAACATTTGTCCACATGCCGACATGAATGGACGTCTGCGAATTGCCTATGATATACATTCCATGCTGTGCTCGTGATAAAAGGACGTTAATCCGATTCGAAGTACGCAAAAACCCACATTGGTTCTGTGGATTGCTTCGTACCAGAGAGATCACCACAACCTTTGCTTCTTCGCCTTGGAAATTATCAATTGTCGCTGCCCGTAGGGTTTGCAGTAACGTAGCTTTAACGACAGGATTGCTTGCATCGTCATCTTCGAACCCCGCCTTGTCAAGTTCGTCCTGGTCTCGTTCTCCCAGTGCAATCGCAAAGGACTGACTAAGTCTCTGGCGAAGTCGATGGAGCTGGCCGAGATATGGAGTCAGAACTGCAATATCGCCATTTTTGTATTTCCCTTGTCTGACGAGATGGTTAACGAGTGCTGCCGTCATCTCAATCTCGTATTTGTTCCAGTGGGAAGTTGACACGGCATCTGTACTCGAGGCGTCATTTTCAAACATGCGATGGTCAAGCCAGAATAGTCTCTTTCTCATCCCAGCTACTTCTGGATGCCGTAGCGTAGACGGTGCATCAATGAGCTGTGGATATAACGTATCGCGGACCAGTTGTGCAATGGATGGATGCATCCGGCGCTGGGTTTCCAATGTGCTGAATGGGAGGCCAGAGCCCATGACACTCTCTGAATCGACCATTCGTTCGAATAGAGACACATCCAAAGAGTACTTTTCGCCTCCACGACGATTTTCCCGAGACAAGTCGTAGTTTTGCACCTGAGGTCGAAGCTGGAGATGATCACCAATAAGAATAGCATGCTCAACCGATGGCAAAAAAGCTGTAAGGAGATGAGATTCAAGGACTTCACCAGCCTCCTCGCACAAAACAACCTTGGATTGGAGACGTTGGAGCATATTCAAGTTCCGGGCAAGCCCTGTGGTTGTAAGGCCAATGATGTCTGCTTTGTTCAGACATCGCAGACGCACTTCGTCACGGATATTATCGAGCTCGGATTTGGCTTTAGAATGGGATGAGGCGAGTTTGATGACTTCTTCATGCATCTCCGCTTTTATTTCGGCGCTCCAATGGTTGAACAAAGCTGCTCGCTCTGCTCGGGACATCTCAAAAACGCTGACTCTGTCGAGTTGACCCACGGGGCGAACAGCCCCATTGTGTCGTGGACCAGTATGCAGCCATGTCTTGATGAGTTTTTGAGGGTCTTTATCAGGTTTTTCAAAATCATCTTCATCATTCCCAAACAGCTGGTTGTAGTGGTCGGGATATTGCTGGTGAAGATAGACCGACAGTCGAGAAAAAGAAACATTTTTGTTCAAGCCAATGGTATCAAATTCGTCCTCATTTTCCTCAAGTTGCCGATACAAATTCCGTCGCGCCGAATTTTCCATCTTCGTTTTTTCGAAATTCCTGGCGACATTTCGCAGGTTAAATGGCTCCACTTTCTCTGATTTGGACTGCGATCCAATACGAACAATCTGTGATGTCACATTCTTGTCGATTAGAGCCTCAAGCAGCTGGTCGAGCGCGTGGTTAGTGTAGGTGACACAGATGATCGGTCCAAGTCGTGTCTTCCCACGCATTTTGTTTGCTAACAGTACTTTGATGAGCGCAACTCCGGTGTAACTCTTCCCAGTACCGGGTGGCCCTTGAACAAGTCCAATTTTCCGCTGGAGGCAGTTGACAAGAGCAGCAGCCTGGGCATCGTCAAGACTTGAATGCTGCTGAAGATATTGTAGGTCGACTGGCTGACCGGGACGGATGGAAAGACCGGCACCTTCATCCATCACACTACTAAGATCAAAAGCAAACCCAGGCTTCCTTGCGTATGAAGGAAAGGAGACTTCTGGTCTTTCATTTGTAGAAACGAGAAGGTCTGCAAATGGGAGACCACCAGTCCGCTTCATTGACTGCAAGGCGCGAAGAGTTGGTCCAAAGGCAGGAAGAAGGACACCGGGAAATTCGACAAGAGTGAACCTCGAAGCACCCGAGCTGTACTGATCAAGGATGCATTGAATACCCCTGTTGCCGGAATCGGTGAGTTCCAATGAGACTGTTGCAGTAGTTGATTCTTTCCACAGCCCATCCGACTTTGCATGGGGTTTGTTTCGGTCTCTCTCCTTCCGAGGCGAAGGTCTCGGGGACTCGGTGACGGTGCAGAAAAACACCTTCTTTCCCTTGATTATCAAACAAACGAGTGCCCCATGCTGTAGACGTTTCGACATCCGCCACCAATTCTCCCGTTCCTTAGCTGATGATGCTTTGACGGCAGCGGTGGGTTGCGGAAAACTAATCTCAAAGTGAAAGCCCAGAAGCTGGTCGAAGGAGAGCTTCGCAATTTGAACATCACTGTACACATATGTGCGCTGCTGCGATCTTTGCACTTTTGAATGTTTCGAATGACTCATTTCGTTGTGGATCGCATCTCGAAGCTGGCCGATGGTATCCTCACGTAGCAAGCGGAAGTTCCTGTCCAGTAGCCCATCTAGCCCACCAACATGCCACTGCGCTGGATTGATAACGGGGAGGTACTCAGCACGGTTGCACGAGATTTCCTGGGAGCTGGGCATAATCTTGATGTTACAAATATCTCTATGGTCATTGTCATGGCGGCCACCAGGGGGTTCATGGTGTATGACAAAGGAGACATTCGACGTTGCTGCTTTTGGCGTCTTCTTTGCTGCAGAGGGTAGGGAACTTCCGACTTCTAGTCGACACAACAGACGATCAAGATGCGAGCGCGCATTATAGATGTCGGTCATGTTAGTGCTCAAGGCAAGAAACACGCCTTCAAATCTTTTGGCCTGGGCTTTAAGTGACTCTTGAACGATTGCTGTCGAGTTTAAGTCCACGATTTTCGAAAAGACATGGACAGATACATCGAATCGTAAGGCACAGTCCTCATCTTTATTCGCCGTTTCCAAAACATCACAGATGTATTTGAATAAGCTGGAGGCTCTTTCCCCGTTAAACCCGAACAAGAAATTATATATCGTTCCAACAACCTGCTCCAGAACCAGCGACGATAGAACATTTGGATGGGAGACTATCTCCAGGAAAGGCAACATCTGTTTCTTGAAAACATCCTCTTTTTGCACGGACGCCATGGACTGAAAATCTTGACCGACCAGCTCTTTGATTCGCACCAAACCACCGTCACGAGCGAGCACTTGTATCACGTCCTGGCGTATACCGGCATCGACGTCTATCAGTCGCCGAGCATCCTGGAAAAATGATGCTAACCGGCCACGAAGGGGCCTGGCATTCACCACATCGAGTGGAACATCCCTTCGCCATGTTCGGAATTCTCGCTCGGAATTTAATAGATCGGTCGGTTTCGATTTGCGCTCTTTTGGATTGGTAGCAGGAGCGTAGCTGCCTTTTACGTGGGGATACTTGCATTTCTTGAACTTGCAATCTCCTGAGTTTGCGAACTGACGGCATATCCTATATATGTCAGTAGGTTTCTGGAATAAGAGACATGGGAACCAACTTTTTTGTATTCATGATGCCGCCCGAGAACAAAAGCACGTCTGTTGGTGAGTCGGACACTGGAAATGACAATGGTGATGAAGTGTGAAAAACTGAAGAGCTTAACAATGTCAATAGAATCTTTTCTTTCTCTTTTTATAGCTTACCTCGCAGAACCATGCAAACTCTGGAATTTATGAGAATATCCAAGGCAGAAGCCCAACACATAGCTGTGTGTTGCCATATCCTGATACTTGCATTCAATCCTTTAGCCTCGGCGGCAAAAACCAACAATATGGCCAGCCACGGTTCTTCATTTGTCCCATGTGTTAGCGTTTGCCAACAGTGGCGACTATCTCAGCTAGAAAGCTGCCGTTGAACAGGCAAATCCGAGGCAGTGTAAGGTGCGGCGCAGTCAAAAAGCTTCAAGCACTCCTAGCCACCCATCCTGCCCTGAGTTCATTTCTTACGTCGACTAAGCGCTCATAGTCATTGAACATATTCTGCCCTGTCTCTATCTCCCCTCCCTCCAGTAATGCATAATGGGTTCTCTGAGTTCCAATTGCTCTGCTCACTGTGTTGCTCCTGTATGTGTATTGCTTTATAAAGTAATCAGAAAGTCCTAGGCAACCCGGCTGTGGCACAGCTGAGTGGGTGAGCTGTGGCCAATTATACTAGCACATGGCGATACATCCTGACGGTCGTGGAAAAATCAAACAGGTATTGTTGGGCATAAATTGAGAGACGGGGAGGCTTGTACATGCACATATAACGTGTACGTTTGCCATATTAAGTAGGCCATGCCTACACACCCGTAGTCGTTCGGATCGACATATTCCTGATTCTGCGCATGTGCGGAATCGGCCAGTCGTACATATACCTTGCGGTCTGGTTTGCTGATAAACATGTAGACCCAGCAGATCCTGATGGGACTTTACTCACGCCATAGACAAGACTCTTATCCGACATATCAGGTTCCTAGGAGATAGAGTCTAGGGGTGCTGAAAGCTAATGTGTTGGCTATATTTGGTCATGGAAACGTTGAAACTCAGCCTTGTATTAAAGCACGGAACCGCCTAGGTTGCTCCCCCATAGGCTCAGTCATCCCAGAGTGAATACTGGAACTGAAAAGAAAAGCCGTTAACTTGTTAGAAAATCCGGTACACATGTCACGACACACTTTACAGTCATATACCGCGTCATATGGCTCCCAAATACCACTCAAACAGTCAATTTGGCACTTGAGCCGGCGTATCTGTGCTCACCAACCGAAGACGTTAGCGGATGTCCGCCAGGAAATGGAGTTGGCGGGGTTGGCGTCTTGGACCAATATACAATCGATGCCACTTAAGTCTGACGCGTCCACCTTTCACCCGTACTTTGCGAATGCATGCTGTTATTGTCATTCCGTTATGAGGCAAAGCTGTCCGAGAACCGTTCGGGTCAATGACTTACTAGCATCCGCTCAGTCACCAAACATGTAAGATGATTCCGTCATTCGGCTTCTTTGGCTGTTGCATAATTAACAATCTCACAAATATTCTACTTTGTTTTATCGGCTCGCAGCTTAAATAGGTTAGTGGTGTTGGTATGAATGTTCTCTGGAACATGCCAATTCAATTGCAATATCATTGTTAATGGATCTAGTGGTGTGTATGGATATGGGTGAAAATCAGTGATGAGAAAGATGACGATTGAAACAGTCGGCCATGATATTGCGATAGTTACACAACAGGACGAGGCTGCTTAATGCCAGATTAAACCGGAAAGTTGGCTGACTCCTGATAGTCAACACAATTGGGATTCTAGAGCAATCAGGTCAACCGATTTCCAGTTTCGGGCTCAATGCTGATCATCTGGTGTGTTGGATCTGAAAAAGATGCCCCATTTGCAAAACAAAACTGGCATATATCAAATTCCTCCATTTCAAATATCACAAGTCTTTCGCGATGGCTGTCGAGAAACATACGCCTCGGCGACTAGGATCACGGCTTCAAATGCCTACTCTAGAAGTGAATAGGGCAGTTGTAGGATACAAGATGATCGACAAACAGAATGAATCCATGTATAAAGAAAATGTGAGTCGGCCATACCGCGGATCAGAACGGAGTAGATTATTTATGTACTCCGTGAATAGCAATACATATTATCGGGTTTACAGTCACGGATGTATTCCAAATGATTATGCATTCTTTGATTGACCGATCTAAGCAGACACCCACTGAGGATCAGTAGGACTACTACTATGTCCAGTTGAGTATGTGCGCCAATGCTCGACAGGGTATGTGGATCAAACATTCAATATGTATAGCTAACTCAGCCTGTATCATCCTTGGTATTCGCCAGACCATCCGTATCTAGCTTGAACTGTAGGTGTACTCCGTATAGCCGCCGCAAACTGTCCTCGGTGATTCTCACTTGCCGCCTCTCGAACCAATTGTACACGTCCACTTAATTAAGTGATGCCTTGAGACCTACCGTTTTGAGATATACAAGTAGTGAAAAGCAATATTAAAGATGTGTAGCGAGTGGCAAGCGAGCCACCAAGCGAATCAATCAGGATAGTAAATAGCCAGACTATCTATTCATGTAGTTCACTTTGACTGATGCGGAGTACTACTCTAGTTTAAACTTCTACCAGATACTTATGAAAATGTCTCAGTTGCTTCCTCATGTGGATGCCGATTATAACCAGCGTGTCTGGAGGGATGCCAATTAGATGACCTCGCACATCACCGTCAAAGCGTGTTCCAAGAGCGACGATTTCGGAACTTCCAAACAACATGCCCATGATAACTACCTCAAAGCACAAGACGTTGAAGCACAACCCGTGGCAGCGGAGCTAGGTCTATTTGACATGAAGCGTGCATTCGATTACCTGATCTACGCTCTCGAATGGCATCTGGATCCCAAGGACGACAAGGATGGAAGAAGGGAAGCTCAGGCCCCTGAGCTTTTCACACCAGGATTTCACATTCCGGCTGTGACTTGTTGGGTCAAACATACCGGGCGGAAGTTATACGAAGGTCTTTGCAACGGCAAGATGAAGAATCGGCATCCGAGAGATATCCTTAGTACCCTGAAGCATTTCGATCATCCTGCTGAATGGTGGCCATTTTGGAAAGAACGATCAATCGAAGTTTCCAAAGACTGGCCGGATGAGTTTGTCAGAAACGCAGCAGAGCAGGCTATGAAGCATATGCAGGATATCGCCTGAGATGACTTTGTACATAAACGAGAAAATCCGCCTGTTCTTCTGCTAAAGCTCTTTGTACTCCACTATAGAATGGCTCGTCGTAAACATTCCCATGCTAGCTGATTCTCTGTTTGTGCGGGGCAGATTGCTCTCCGCTGAACCGGACGAATTTCTATAAAACTCCCTACAGTTCTTTCTATACGGCCATACGGGAAAGAAAGGCATTATAATGTCTACAAACGATTCAGAGGTTCTCTACAAGCCATACGACCAATTCATTCTCTTTGGCGACTCGATCACCCAGAACTCGTGTCAAAGAGACCTGGATTTTGGTTTCTTCGGAGCTCTTCAAGATGGTTAGTCTTCAACCCAATCTAGTCATCACGCAGATGCTGATTCCTGTAGCGTATATCCGCAAGCTAGATGTGATCAACCGGGGCTTTTCGTATGTTTCACCTGCATTTCCAACAGATCAGGAATGACTGATTGTCTCAGAGGATACAACACTGCCCACGCTGTCAAGGTCTTTCCAAAATTCTTCCCGCAACCTGAGACGGCTATGGTCCGGTTCATGGTACGCCATCTTGCATTGATGTTTCTTTGTCCAGTACTAACCACATAGACCATCTTCTTTGGTGCAAATGACGCCTCTCTGCCCCGGAATGCCCAATATGTCTCACTAGACGATTACAAAAAGAACCTGCAAACTATCATTGAACACCCAGCAACAAAAGCCCAGAACCCAAGGATAATCCTCATAGCACCGCCTCCGATAAATGAGTACCAGCTGGAGTCATTTGACGCAAGTAAAGGCTTGCAGCACCCCAGCAGAACCGCCCACCACGCCAAGTCGTACGCGGAGGCGGCTCGGGAGGTTGGAGCTTCGTTGAATGTCCCTGTGGCTGATCTCTGGACGGCTTTCATGAATGCTACCGGATGGAAAGAGAGTCAGGCGTTGCCGGGGTCGAGGGATTTGCCGAATGATGAGAATTTATCGCAGCTGTTGTCTGATGGTTTGATCCCTTTGGGCTTTGTATGATCTCGCACACTTACTGACTGGGCAATAGGACTACATTTTACGTCGGAAGGATACAAGATCATGTTTGATGTGGTTATGGGGACTATTCGCAAGAATTGGCCGGGTCAGGATCCAGAGAAACTTCCCTTCGTGTTTCCGGGATGGGTCGACGCTCCCAAATAAGTACATGCTCACCTCTTGGCACATTGATATAGACAGTAAATAGAATTTCAGTACATATTTCATTGGCATCCTCAAAAAAATTTAAGTATTTTGCGTGGTGTGTCTGTCATGTGACGTCACTTGGTAAATGCGGACTTCGAGCCCAACGGCGCCACAGCAACTTTCGACAACTGACCACACGCAAGCAAATGCGCCCAGGGATATCATCAGCTATCTGTCCAGTAGCCAGCAAGGCCATAACGCAGCCTTCCCGTATCTGCTGGCCCTCACAGGCATCATACCTACGAATCCTCTCCCGTCCAGCAACGATCACCGCAACTACAATTCCCAGACCCAGAACCAACCCTCCACCCCACCGCCCCGTCATCCAAAAAAGACCCCTGACCATGTCCTCCGACAAGATCCCAGACCGCTACAAGCTCATCTTTTACACCCCGCACTCCCATCTCGAACCGTGCAAGGAAGCCGTCTTCGCGGCCGGCGCTGGCGTCTTCTCCGGAGGGAAATACTCCAAGTGTTGTTTTCAGATGCCCGGCCAGGGACAGTTCCAGCCGGGTGATGGTGCGAATCCGGCGATTGGATCTGTGGGTGCCCTGGAGTATGTTGAGGAGATGAAGGTTGAGGTTATGTGTGTGGGGAGGTCAATTATGCTGAAGGCTGTGGAGGAGTTGATTAAGGCGCATCCATATGAGGAGGTTGCGTATGAGGTGTATAAGATGGAGAATGTTTAGCTGGTCTAGACATGGTTATGAGTTTTGAGTACTCCGTATGAGTGTCTGGCCTCGGGGTTCGTTGCGTTGATAGCGGCTCCCTCTGCCACCACCCGGCAGAGAGAAACATGAATAAAAGTAAAAGTAGGCTAATTGCGGCACTTTCTTCAACAATAGTAGTGATCTCTCAATTGATTATATCTGTATCAAATACCAAAATGTATGTGTCTTACTGTAAGCAAGACGATTGGCACAAAGGCGGGAGTAATCTCTCGCCGCTGATTGGCTGCCCGCAGCTCCCGCAAAACCAGCGACTCGCTCCAACTTTCGACTTCCTCACTGTATCGCAACGCCGACTCCATTTCCCGTCGCTTCTCTCCTCTCTCCCTCTCACAGATACCACCGAAAATGGCTTCGAAGCTCTTCCCTGTCGTCCCTCGGGTCGGCCGTCAATTGTTCCAGCAGCTCCCCAAGTCCCAATGCAGAGCATTCTCCGCTGGGCCGCAACTTTTCAGTGACGCCCTTGCCGTGGTATGTACAATCCGAGAATCGTCGCAGAGCATATTGCAATTATCTCTCCACGGGAATGTTAGAAAGAAGTCGTTAACGAGTTTTCTGCTCAATTAGCACCGCAACAAGCCCTCCAACAACCCGACCCTCCCGTTCAAGTTCAACGACCAGAACCTCCAACTCATCGATGAGATCCTCAAACGCTACCCTCCCCAGTACAAGAAGGCTGCTGTCATGCCTATCTTGGATCTGGGCCAGCGCCAGCATGGCTACACCAGCATCAGTGTCATGAACGAGGTCGCCCGGTTGCTTGAAATGCCCCCGATGCGTGTTTACGAAGTCGCAACCTTCTACACCATGTACAACCGTGAGCCGGTTGGCAAGTACTTTGTTCAACTTTGCACTACGGTATGTTTCTCTTGCTTGGCCATTGTTGTCAATTGCTAACAGGCGTAGACACCATGCCAGCTCGGTGGCTGCGGTAGCACCAAGATCCTCGAAGCCATTTCGGAACACCTAGGCATTACCCCCGGCCACACTACCGAAGACGGCCTGTTCACCTTCATCGAAGTCGAATGTCTCGGTGCCTGTGTCAACGCCCCCATGGTGCAGATCAACGACGACTACTACGAGGACCTCACCCCCGAATCCACCAAGGCCCTCCTCACCGCGCTCAAGGACTCCGCTACCGCGACGGATAAATCGGTCAAGGTCCCTGCCCCCGGCCCGTTGAGCCAGAGAGAAAGCTGCGAAAACAGTGCTGGTCACACGAATTTGCAAGACCCGCCGGTGTGGAACCCGGAGACCATGATGAGAACGGATGGTGCTTTGGACGCTCAGCAATAAACGAATACAAAGAGTTAAAACGCGTTTTCCCTTTTCTTTTTTTCCCCGTTTCTTTTTTATTTGGTGGCATAATGGAATGGAGTCCCGAGATATATCCACCAGGCTTCTATTTGTACAGTACATTGTTCCTGAGGTTTGGGATATCATTTGAATTACTGTAGAGGCTGATCCAGCAGTACAATACAGTTTATTGTCTAACACAATAGATGTTCTAGTATGTGTCTGATCTGAATTCATGGTTATTGGTAAGCGGAGGTCACTTGACTTCTGTCTGTACAGCTCCCGCACTTCATCCAACTCCACGACATAATATCACTCTGACAATGTCAACTCACAAAATAACAAAACGTCACCAAAAATGGCTCAAAACGCATTATCCATGACCAACGACGGTCCCTCGCAGCTAATTGCCTCAGACTCCACGGCCTCCTCATAGCTGACCAACACCGGCTTCCCATCCTTCTCGACAAGCACCTTCTCTCGACGCTCCTGGAAGATATTCACATCAATTGTCAGCTTCACCAGCAGATGATAGACATGGACGTGTCTGGTCTGCCCGTATCGACGGCAACGTCCGATGGCCTGGGTCATGGACGAGTCATAATCGTACTGGGTCTGGCCGAGGAGGGGTGAAAGAAAGATAACGTGGTTTGCGCATTGAAGGTTTCTGACTCGTTAGCAGTTGTTACGATGAATAGAACCAAGGTAGATAGTATAAGGGAGGACTCACAATCCAGCTGCCATTTCACCACCGAGGTTCAATATCAAGACCCGGTTATCTCCAAAGCTCGTTTTCTGGAACTGCTCAACCTTTTGTGCTGATCTACAATCAGTGGGAGATATCACGTTGTGCTTAATCTGTGCTAGTTCCAGGGCTTTGGATGCGACTTCCATCAGTCCTGGAAATTGGATGAATAACAGCGCCCGTTCATCCTTGGGAATACCACGGATTATCTCCACCAGCTTATCCAATTTGCTCCCTCCGAATGTCGCACTCTTGTCCTCGTAACCGTGACCTAAGGTGCTTGCTTTGATGACATTGAATCGCTTTCCTGAACCACGGCAGCCTTCCACGGCGCACTCTTCCCTCAAAATAGTGTCCCGGCCACACTCCACGCAGAGCGCGTGTCCACAGGAACCGAGGACGCTGACATCGTCGAGGGTGTTAGGACAATTCTCACATCCGTCACATACGGGGACTTCTGTGCCGGTTTGTATGAGGTAGACGGTTCGTAGGAAGCGGAGGGCTCGTTCCCGGAGTACCCATTCGA
The DNA here is from genome assembly GCF_000600275.1 of Aspergillus ruber CBS 135680. NCBI lineage: Eukaryota > Fungi > Ascomycota > Eurotiomycetes > Eurotiales > Aspergillaceae > Aspergillus > Aspergillus ruber. The sequence continues at coordinate 67,681 of NW_024467328.1, read as the reverse complement.
CTATTAGATTGCGGAGTGTGGATGTGACTTCGCGAAGGACTAGGTTGTATTCGTATGTTTCGCGCGGTTTCGGAGGGAGGACATATTTTTCGGGCTTGTTCGATTTGAAGTTCTTTCGCCCGGTTTTCTGAGTGGAAGAGTCCTTGACACCGTTACCAACGCCGTTTGTCTTCCTTTTCTTGGATGACTTTCGAGGTGAAAATTCTTCGTCATCTTCGTCTTCAGCATCGTCATCTCTGGCGTCTGGTTCTGATTGATCATGAGATTCCACGACTTTTCCAGAGCTACCATCATCTCGCGACTCAGCAAAGAACATCCTCCAATCGTCATGTCTCGATGTGAAGACAGCACTCTTAAGAAGCGGATAGGCCTTTTCTGTGACCTCACTGTCACCAAAGTCGTGCCTGATGAGACTCTCGACGAACTTCTGGAAGGATTCATATTTCAAATCGCAACTACAATACACCCAGGCAGCCAGCTCAAACTTCATTTTGATATCATGCACGAGGGCGTCAAGCTGCTTCCCACGAATAGCAAGAAGCGTCTCACAAGTGATTATTTCAGGCTTGCCATTATCCCAACGACCCTGCAATGCTAGTGAGGAACATCGCTTGAGTAAGGCCTCCTCTGGACTTGAACTGCTGCCGATAGTCTCGTCCAGTCTTTCGATCTGATCATTTCCGAACTGCCCCTGATTGCGTCGACGAAGCTGGCGATTCTGAGCCATTAGCTGTTTGTACAGCTCGAGGTAAATAGCTCTCTCGGCTGGAGACTGGCTGACCAGAATAATATGCTCCGTGCAGGGTATCTCGTCAATTTCAGCAACATTCTTACGCGCGAAGCGGTCGAGGAATCTTTGCGCGACTTCATGCCGCCTTCGGTGCCATGCCTCGCTATGTGGCGCCTTGAAAGATTGGAAAGCTTCCGCTTCGGATCTATGTTTCAATATCGTCTTCAGTCGTTTACTCTGTGACTGGTCGTCGTCGTCATCATCAACTCCAAGATGGACACCCAGGAAGGGAGCAATGGTATTGACATCGGCAAAGTCATTCAATGGAGGCGTCCCGGACAGAATCCACTTTGCGCGTGCCTCGAGTGATAATAGAGGAGCGAGTCTTTCTGGGCTGGCGTATGTGAATTCGTCAATGACCAGGCGGCTAAATGAAAAAGCGTGTAGCAAGGGTGTTCTGACGGTCTTCCAGTCTTGAGAATGATCTTCGGTGATGTTAAACTCTTTACGATCATTCCATCTGCTTTTCCCGCTTGAGGTGCTGCCCGATTCGCCCTGCTTGCGCTTCTTACCGCGGCCTTTTCTGCAGCAACTGCGAGCATCGACGGAATCGTCTATCGAAGATTCTTCATACTCAGTCTCCTGACCTTCAGAATCTGAATCATTGAGGCCGTCAGCAGCGTTGGCATCAAATGACCCGGTAGCTCGAAGCTTCAGGTGCTGGTCAACATTGGCCCTAAGTCTGTCAGGACACTCGACGTCACTGGCATCAGACTCTTCTTCCGCACTGGATACATTGGCATAGTGCATGTTGGCATATGTGTTCAACTTCTCTCTATTTGCTTCTGTATACACCTTCCCTCTGAGTCGCCTGGACGGGACATACGTTGAATTTGTCTGCTTGTCTTTCACTTCTCGTCTGTTGGCGCGAATCGCCTCTAAGAGCGCATTAGGGCCTTCGTCCATCAAGATTTGGACATGGGTCCTGAGCGAAACCTGGGCATCCTGAAACCAATGATCAAAATTGCGTCCCGCTTTCGTAGGCACCCGCGGCATGCCAGTGAACTTGTGTATCTTCTGATAGTAGCCACCGTTATTAAACACAGACCATGAAACCAAAATGATGTCTGCGTTTTGAACATCCCCGACTGTCTTGCTCGTGAAAGAAGCTGCAGATTGGAATATCAAGACGTTATACCTGTTTCCTAGGAACTTTTCAATTTCTGACTTCCATTGGGGTAGCATAATATGAGGGACGACGATGAGCGTTGCATTTGACGGGATGAAGCCTCCAATCGGTTTCTGAATGCTGCAAAGTTCACGTTCGGTTTGAATGTCAATGAGCCCAAGGATGATAGCGGTCTTTCCATATCCAACATCATCCGCAAGGACGCCTCCGCGGACAACTTTTTTTGTGGTAGCCCTGGCTTCTGCGCGCCACATCATTAACGGCAGAAAAGCCTCCTCGGTTTCCTCTTCCTCGAACGGTGCAACATCATCGTCTTCTTGACCTACCATCCACGACAACGACCGCAACTGTTCTGGTCGCAGTTCCAAACGAAATCCAGGCGGCTGCATCGACTGCGGGTCGTGCTTGTTACTGCTCAATTGAAATTTCACAAATACAAAATTCCTCGTGTCATAAGCATTGGGAACTAATTTCCAAAAGAAAGATACCCCGCTATCAACCTTCGATCCAACTAACTTGTCACAAGCCTGATGCAAAAGGGTTTGGATATTGAGAGTAACCCGCAGATGTCCAAGATCATCCTCACCAACACGCCGGAAGACCAAAATTGGTGATGGTTTTGCTTTGACCTGTCGCTCGTAGAGAGCTGCGTCGTATGGGTCTTCATATGCTTTGATCCAACCTTTTCTGTTTCGACCCCATAGGGTTCGCGGTTTTGGTGGGACGCAGACGGTGCAAATAGAGTTTTTATTGCTGGGAACAGGGTTATTGCGGTTGGTTACCTCAGTCCATTGCTGGAAGTCAGAAAACTCGGCAGCTCTCTGCACTAACCAAGAAAGGTCCTTTAACCTATCTGAAGAATCAATGGGGTCGATGATTCCCCAAGAACCTTTAGGGCCTGGTGAGCCTATTATTGATCCTGGGCCTGAGAATGACAACAGCGTGACATTCGCATCGCGGCATCCAACATTTTCAATAGAGATTTCCGTTCCAGTGTGTAGCTTGGCGCAAGTTATTGGAGCGTCGGGATCGTACGGCGTTAAACGAGCCGTTTGAGCTTTGGTCCACTTTCGGTGATACACATTAACATGCTTCGGTTGAGCGGTTGCTCCGGAGGAGCGCCATGTATGCGAAACCTCGGCGATATTCAACCGCGGCGCATATCCAGTAATACGACGATGTTCCAACGAGAAAACAAACGAATCATTCTCAGCCTCGTTGATCTTGTGGGGGTCCAAGAACAGATACACTGTGGGAGTGCCAGGTGTGGCAGCTTTCTTATGCAACGAGGCATTTGCCGTGCCGCATTCTGGTAAGAGCTCATAAGTTCCGCGAACGTCTAGTTCTAAATCTTCCACATTCTCATCCGGTGCTTGGACGGTGATCTGGCTCCAAATTTCAGATCCAATAAACTGCTTCATCTGCAATCCGCATCTCGCTTCGTATGACATAACTCGAGCTCCGGTACCAGAAAAGGCCATCGTACACCCGGAACTGATTGGCGCACATATTTCCCATTCTCCGTCGAGAAGAGACCCAGAAACGGGGGTCATTCGCGCAACGGGCTTGGAAAGTATCTCACGGTTCAAGCACAGGGCCGGTTCCAACTCCGACGGCTTTGCAAAAACTAACCAATGAATGTTCGTAGAACTAATGACAAGGTTCAAAATTGAATATCTTCCCTGGTAAGAAACAGTCCAATCTTCACTCCGCTTGATGTCCAAAAATCGGAGCTCATCGCCAATTGCTCGTGACACTGCTTCCAAGAAATCATCCCAGATGGCGGGAGGGCAGCCTAAGGAAGTTGTGCGTAGACAATAATAATCGTCTTGGAATATACCGGAGAGAACTAGTCGCGTGGGAAGGATGTTCTTGAGATGACTGACAAAGTCCAGTGGCTGGCTGCGAGTTAGGCTGGACCAGCGTTCGTAAGCGTGTGTCGGGTTGCCGGCGCAGTCGGAGCAGGCTGTGTGGTCACATAGAGTGCATCTTAGGATGCTCTGTCGTGTTGCTGTTTGTCGTTCGCATGTGCAGTATCTTGCGCTGCGTGCGGCCTGTATTTTGAGGTCTGTGGTGTCTATGCTGAAGACATGTCCAAGTGGAACACCGCTCGACACCAACGGATAATCATCTCGCGGCTCGATCTGTTTGTGCTTCGATTGGGCCTTCTTCGGACCAGATCCGTTACCAGGGTTAAGAGCCTTATGCCCAACGATTAACGCCGAGAGGACCGCAGCCCCAACCACTGTTGAGCTCATGGCGTTTCCTGCGAGGTCTTGTAGTTCACGGTGTCTTTCCCTGGTGAGTAGCAATCTGTCCAACGGGAGGCCTTGGAGAGCTAGTGCCTCGAGACCACATAATGGACCACCTCGTGTAGTGATGTACGGAATGCCGCAGGGCGTGATGCAGCCCACGAGTCCGTATGCGCGGGTGTCTGTTTCTCGGTCAAGGCCTTGGGATAGGTCTATACATCTCCTACACTTGTTAACTCCATCTCCTTGCAAGATACAGAGGGGGATTAAGGCTACTCACTCTTTATAATTCATATCATACCCGTTCTCCCCAAGCTTTCGCAAAAAATTCGCATCAATGGTATCCCAAACCCTCTCTGGCAATGACCTAACATACGTCTGCCACGCAAAATCTGGCATCTGACAAGTCCCATCCTCCTGAGACCTACTAATCGGTCGTCTATGCCCCAAGTTTTGCTCCAGCCGATATCCCTGGTGACGGATTTGGTATCTCGCCCAGTTAACAGCCGTCTTGGCTGATGACGAGGTGATATACGCAGCCATGTCTTTCTCGATCTGCTCGAGTCGTCGATCATCGCTGTTCATTAGGAACATACCGGCTGGGGAACTGGCCGGTCGCTTGAAGCCTGTGAAGATGGCAAGCCACTGCTCCATGTCGGTTTCTGGGATGTCTCGCTCCTCCAAGAGGTGGCGGTCAATGCAGAACATGTATCCTCGTTCGCGGGTCTGGGGGAGGTAATAAGCTTTCGTATCGACGGCCATATGCACGGCGAAATATCCGATTTCGTTCCAATTCTCTTTAATTTCTTCCCAGGGTGCATTCTTTACGTTTTCCAAAATCACGATCCGTGGTCTGTATGTAATCGCATACCGGACGATTCCCCAGAACGTTCCGCCAGACTCGCCCTTCTCATCTAGGGTTTTGCGGTTGTTGTTTAGGCCCGAGAAGTCAACGCAGGAGAAGCCGGCGATTATGATGTCAGGGTTCTTGGGGATTTTCTCGAGGGAGCCGTAAGCGGTTTGACTGTTTCAAGTGTTAACAATCGTTCAGGTTTTGTTCGGGCTTAGAAGGACTGCTCACGCCACTCTATCCTTCAACTCAGCAACATCTCGAAACAAATACCGAGGATGAAAGTTCCGCTCGATATACGCCTGCTTAAACGGGACAATCTCAGCACTAAACAGATGCTTAAAATCAAAACACATCCCAAAATCCTCCCTCAAACCTAACCCGTCAGCACGCCACTCTCACCGATCCAATCCGTATTTAAAGATATCTTACTCCTCTGTATCATCTCCAACGCCAACAACGGACTCTCCGTCCCCGAACAAACAGTAACAACCCTCAACGCCCTACCCCCCAAATGCCCCACCACATCCCCAAACCCCAGCTCCATCGCCCGCCTCGTCATGTCCTGGTATATATCGCTCAGCTGGTTCATTGGCGGGAGACCTCGGGCTAGTAGCGTGCGCGGGGACTTCTTGCCGGCGTAGGGGAGGGAGCGGGTGACTTCGGGGATGTCGCGGGGGAGATCGTGGGCTGTAGGGTCTGGAGATGGGGAGGTTGGGGTCTTGAAAGCGCTGGTACTGTTAGGCTTAGTTGTTGGTGGTGGAGATGCGGATGTTTTTGTCGTGGTTTTGGAAGAGTTCCGACGCGTCGAGCAGCGTGAGCGTGCAGTGCTGGGTTTCTTTTCTAGTCGTTGAGGGGCCATTATGGCTTATTAGGGTGGTTTATTTTTAAAGGATCGTCCAAGATATTCCAATGAAAAGGGTTGTCCTTTGTAAAGGTGAGAGAGAGTGCTGGTAGGGTATGTAGGATCACGTGTAGGAGAGGATGAAGAGGGACAAAACAAAGGAAAACGTTTAGGGAGGTTGAGGCCATTCATGTAGTTGATCAGTGAATGTCTTCGTTTATCAGGGAACAACAGGTTTGTATTCACTTCTACTCATATTCAGGTCTACTGATTTGTAATGACTATTATGAATGAATTGACAGTCTCAAGTATACTACACTCGCTGTCCAATATGAATCAAACCTGAAAATCAATCCCTGACGCCATTCCATTACTTGATTCCGAGTGCCCTTTAAAAACGGAAACCAAAAACGACTAGATCGAGTGAAAGATAGAAACAAAAGAAAATGCAACCGCTACCTCATCGCACCTTGCATTAATTGCTGTCGTAGAAGCATAATCTGGCTCCTTTCCATGGGAGGAAGCGCGTCAATAGCTGGCTGCGGCATTGTAAGCACCTGCTGCAAGAGTTCCTCTTGCCCCGGCATAGCAGCAGGCTGCGGCGTCGCCTGAGGAACGAAGGGCTGGTTGACAATCGGGGGCGTAGGAACCGCATTGAATGGCTGGAATGCTTGAGCAGGGGGAGGTGCAGCTGCTGCAGGCTGCGCAGCTTGTTCGACGACCGTGCCCAGAGTACTGTAGTCGACGAGGTTCATGAGTAGGAGAGCCTGGAAAATAGCATATGCGAGCTGGGGAGCCTGGCGCAGCAGCTCCGTGGCCCGTGCCGGGTCAGCCATGACTAGTGATTTCATTTGCGCGAGAACGTCAAGAAGTTGATTAGGCGGAAGAGAAGAGAGCGTCTGCGAGATAGCGTTGGGGCAGTCCAGATGCGGCGGCAGCTCCACGCCCGGCGGCAACGGTGGCAAAGGTGCAGATCCCTGGGGAGCGCTGCCCATCTGTATATCTTGTACTGGTATTTGCGACGGTTGCGAGTAGTCCTCTGGCACGGAATCCTTCTCGTTGTTGTGCGGCCAGTCCACCCTGATCTTGCGGCCCATGATCTCGTAGTCGTTCAGGTTACGGACGGCTGATGCGGCGGCATCTGCGTCTGCAAAATCTGCAAATCCATAGCCCTTGGGTTTTCCTGTTTCGGGGTTCATCATAAGACGGAATTTCGTGACGGTGCCGGCAGAACTGAGGATGTCTTTGACCTGTTCCTCGGTGAGGTCTGGGATTGTTAGTGAGTATACCATAGGCTTTGAAAGGTGGCACATACTGTATGGGATATTCCCCAGGAATACACTCTTTCCGCCTCTTTCTGGAGCCATATTGCGATACAATGTGCTCAAGAGAGCTCTGCTGAGGATAAGAGCAGTGGATTGACGGCGGCAGTGAGTTGATCAGAGCAACACAAATAGGCGATGTCTAAGTATAAATGAGTCGCTATATGTAATGCAATCCGTAAACACTCGCAAACCAAAACCTCCGAAGAAACAGGTAAAAGTAAGTCGTTCGTTGTCGAGATTAAAATGCGTCGCGCCTCTGCAAAGGTGAAGCCGGTATTGCCCCATAGCAGCAGGCGGTGGTTGATAATTCAATCGGCAGTATAGCAAGGCGGTGGGTAGCACTTCCGAACCTCAAACGTCCTTTTTACAACGGCGGCCGTCATTCCGATTGCGGTACGTCCTTTCTCATATTCAACCACAACATCGCCAGCATGGCTCAAAATCCCAGAGAACAGTGGGAGCGGCTTCAGCTCATTCTCAAGCAACGTGGAGCCCGCGGAGGATTCGGTTTCGGCGGTTTCCCTAGCGGCGGGGGTCGCGGAGGATTGGGACTGGCAGCAGCTATTCTGGTCGGTGGTGGATTCTGGGTTCTGTCGAATTCGCTTTTCAATGGTGAAATACATGTGGATTTGGTGCTGCTTTGTACGAATTGGTTGCTAATTTTGTCTAGTTGACGGTGGTCACCGCGCGATCAAGTACTCGAGGGTAAGTGGTGTGAAGAAGGATATCTACAGTGAAGGTATGGATAATTTATCGAAACAATACGTTTTTGTACGGCTCTGACGAGTGTCTCCTCTAGGAACGCATCTTCGTATCCCTTGGTTCGAAACGCCCATCATCTACGACGTCCGTGCAAAGCCGCGCAACATTGCCTCTCTTACCGGCACCAAGGACCTTCAAATGGTCAATATCACCTGCCGTGTCCTGTCAAAACCGAGAGTGGACGCCCTTCCGCAGATCTACCGGACCCTCGGGTCCGACTTTGACGAGCGAGTCTTACCATCGATTGTCAACGAAGTGTTGAAGAGCGTTGTCGCCCAGTTCAACGCTAGTCAGTTGATCACACAGCGTGAGAATGTCGCAAGACTAGTCCGGGATAATCTCGCCCGCCGTGCTGCCCGTTTCAACATTGCCTTGGATGATGTTTCTTTGACTGTATGACCTATCCATTGTTCTGGTTATAATGTTGCGAATGGATTACTAATGCCGCTATAGCACCTTACCTTCTCTCCCGAATTCACTGCTGCCGTCGAATCGAAGCAGGTCGCCCAGCAAGAGGCTCAGCAGGCTGCTTTCTTGGTCGACAAGGCTCGTCAGGAAAAGCAGGCCTTTATCGTCCGCGCTCAGGGCGAGGCCCGTTCGGCAGAGCTTATCGGAGACGCTATCAAGAAGAACAGGAGTTACATCGAGCTGCGGAAGATCGAGAACGCCCGGAACATTGCCCGTATCTTGCAGGACAACGGCGGCCGCAACAAGCTCTACCTGGACACCCAGGGTCTGGGCTTGAACGTCAACGCGGGTGCGGAGGACACAAAATAAGTTCAATCTGAAAAGTAAACGGACAAAAAAAAATGTGATGTTATCTGGTTTATGATCCGGCAATCCTCGTTCTTACCGGCGCTTAATGTTGTCTTGGGGTGGGCGAACACAGTGAAATATGGTCTTTGTATAAATAGTTATCTGAAGCATCATGGCAACTGCTTTCTCTTCTCTAGTTTGTGCTCTAATATTTACTCCATAAACTTGCACAGCGGCAGACGATAATTGTCCACCACCCAGTACGCCCTCTTCACACCGCTCCACTCGCCCTCCAGCTTCGGCACCGGAATCTCCTCCCACTCAACATCATACCCAGCCTCAAACAAATCCATCTCAACCACCTTCTGATAAACATCATAACTAATCTGCCTATCCGCCCCCATCCCATTAAAGAACCCCCACCGACCCCCTTCCTCCAAAATCCCAATAACTTGCTCACTGAAAAACTCCTTGAAATCCGCATACGACTCCGCAAACGTATCATAGTAAATTGCATCAAACGTCACGCCCTCCTGCGCCAGCGCCGGCAACACCTCACTCCACTTACCCTCGTGGATCGTAACGCCGGGCTTCTCATGCCATCCCTTGCGCTTCATTTCCGCGAGGACGTCGGGGTGTGCTTCGATGATATGGTGCGATGAGGGCGACTGTTCTTGAAAGAAGGTGTCGATGATGCCCATGCCGTGGCCGATGTTGAGGACGCGGAGGTTTGGAGTTGGGAGGAGGTTTTTGGCGCTGCGAGACATGATTTCTGATTCCCAGGCCATCATTACGCCATTTTGGGAGGCATCCAGAAGCCGGTCGTTTTGGAAGGTTAAGTTGCTGTTGAGGTAATTGGTGTTTGTGACTTCTGCGTCTGTGCCTGCTTCTGGTGCGGTTTCTGTGGCTACAGTGATCGCTTCGACAAGTTGGGGGATTTCTTCTTCCGTCACCGTTTCCTCCTTAGTCTCCCCTTCTTGCTGCTCCGGCTGTTCCCCCTCCTCCTCCTCCTCATCATCATCATCCTCCTCCTCAATTAACGCCTCATACCCATCCAACCGATTCAACAACAACTCCGCGCGCACCCCCGCATCAACAAGCGTCGCATAAATCTCCTCCAACCCAAGGCGTCTCGCAAGACACCCCGGCGTCTCATCATTCAAATCCAAATCATTCCAAATAGCACCCTCCTGCAACAAAAACCGCACCGTCTCCAGACCCGCCTGCTTTACTTTTTCCTGCTCTGCATCCTGCCCACCAGCATTATCGTCTTCTGCACCATTGGCCCGCACATCCTTGGATTCCTCTGTCTCGTCGTCAGGTTCGCACGCAGCAATAGCAGCATGCAACGGCGTGAATCCCGTCTCTGGGTCCTTGACGTTGGCGGGGTTGCCGGTTTGGGCGTTATCGCGGATTAGGAGACGGAGTTTGGGGATGTCGTGTTGAGAGGCGACGAGGAGAGTTTGTTGAATGTCGAGGTCGACGTTTACGTCGATTGTTGGGTCGGCCATTTTGTTGTTTTCTTTACAGGTACTCTGTAGAGATTGTTAGTGGGGGTGGCTTGCAATTGGATTGCGATTGCGGTTGCGATGAGGGATAAGTATACCTGCGATGTTTATTGAAATTATTTATAAGTGATTCAGACAACTTGAAAATTATATTCCTCTGAACCTGTGGAATTGGAGTCCTGTTGCTCACAAAAGAGGTGACAGTTGAGTATTCCACTTTTTTTTTTTTTTTTTTGACTTCCCCGCGGAACCGCCTATCGATACGGCGCATACTACCAGCCATGTATGGACTACAGACTCTGATATGGATTGATTTTAAATGTTCAAAGATAAAGATACTGGCTATAGTGGAGGCTGCTACATGCATGTACTTCTACAATTTCACATATAATCACTGAAACAACCTACATCGCTACGTTGCCAGGGCTCACGATATATATCACCAGCATGACTGACTACGGCGCAGTGCCAGAGTCGAATTTCTTCAAATAACCCTATTAAAAGATAAAGTACAGGCTATTATGTATGCTATCAATTCTATATACAGTCCCAATAAAGCGATCCTGTAAAGATCTCAAAATCAAAACGCCACTTATGCTCTCTAAACTCCCAAAACCGCTAATGCTTTCAACAAAATTGTATGCAACATCATCACCTCGTGCGATACGAAGAAACACCAATTCCCATGTCTACAGCTGAATAAGATCAACCTCCGAAAAGTCCGGCGGACTGCGAGTAAATATCGTCCGGCATTTACCATCCAACGCCTGGTATTCGTTACTGATCCAGATGTGTTTGCTGAAGCGCTGCGTGCGGTAGATCTCGTCGTCACTGACGCCTAGGTCATCTCGAGGGATCCAGATCACGGGGCGTTTGGCACGGAGTGCATCGTGTTGAAAGGCTCGCTGTGTGAGTTGGTCGCGTTCATCGGGAGTGAGATCCTCCAGTTCGTCTTGGATTCCGGCAAAGAGGGCTTGTGCCTGGCGTTTGTGGTGCGCGAGGGGGCCTTGGTTTTCTATATCCTCGGCCATGTTTTCGCGCATTCGCTGGACGCTTGGCAAGGAAGTGGTCGAGTGGGTTCCGAAATACTTGGAACGCTGTCCAGATGACCGGTCTGCCCAAGATGCTTTCCTAGGTCCCAGCGGTGGAGGTGCCAGCCTGCTTCCAGGTTGCGATGATCCCGGCCGTTCTGCATCACCCCCAATATTCTTCAGTTCAATGTGGTTCTCTTCAGTTTCCTCGCCATCGTGTCGATGCTCCAATTTCGCTGCAGTTGCTCTCCTCTCTTTCTCCTCCTCCTCTTCTTCCTCATCTTCGTCGTCTGTATCATCCAAGCCCAAGCGAGCACGCTGAGCGCGACTGAACTCTTCGTCCCGTTCAACTGCTTCATCTTCCAGGGTGATGGGCAGATACCGAATCAAAGGACTGAAAGCCTCGTTCAGCAAGAATTGATATCCGACCGTAAGAATCAAAACTACAATCATGCAAATAGCCTGTCCTTCACAGGCAACTGTGCCGTCGACGTCACGGACCAGGAAGAATAATCCAATGAGACTGAGTTCCATCACATAGAGACCCGTAAACAGCTGGTTGATGGCTTTGGGAAAGAGTAGGCCACCGGTGTCGAAGCGGAACTTCGTGACATACAGCGTGTTGTACCGGTAGACGAACCAGAAAAGGCCAAACGTAATCACGTTGAAGACCAAGATCAAAGGAGCGATTACACAGTAAATCAAACCTTTTCATCATAATAGTTAGCGATCACTGAAACCTGCTCAATTCTATAGTGAAATAAACATACCAATCGATGCAAGCGTCGTATACACAGGGAAGAAAGTTCCCCATTGCATCTGGTTCAGGTTCGTCGTTCGTGCCCATTTAGTCCTAGCAGTCGTATCCAGTATCGGCGCGAGAATGAACCAGCTTACCAAGCCAAAGATTTGGACTAGTGCTCCTGCACTCACTGACAAGGCTTGCAGAATCATGTAAGAGAAGAAATAGTTGCTCGACGAGGGAATGTTCTGCGCAAGCAACTCTGGCCAACTGGTAACATCCGTGACGTGGTTGATAATCGTCGAGAAACTCGAAGAAATGGCGACAACCAGGAACAGCTGCACAAATAGGAAGGCAAAGAAATAGTTCTGAACGGTAAGCTCGACGGCCATACCTGTGTGCAGCCCTTGTGTTCTCGAGAGGAAACGCAGAATAAGAGGCAGGACGGCCATCAGGATGGCCAAAAACAGTGGAGGCAGAATACCCTGGATGGCGGAAATAAACCAGCCGGGCATCGTGTTGATCCACTCAAGCCAAGGGAACGTCTCTTCCAGGTACGTCAACTGAGACAACAAACCCGTGAAAGCCACGGGAAGAGCCCATCCAACTACCATGCCACATACCAGGGCAAGAATACCAAACGTTCGCAGGTACCGTTCCCACCATTTGATGGACATGTTGTCCCAAATCACATCGTCAGGGGAAATCTCAACGGTACGAGGAGCCATCTGCTTTGGAACGTGGTGACTGACTGCCTGACATGCCATGTGCGCGGCGACCTGGTGGTTGAACTGGATAAATGCAGAATTCATCAGGGGAAATTTTTCAGGATGCTGTTGGTCGATTTCGATCTCCAAATTCAACCGAGCCACTTCTTTACGGCAATGGTCGATGGTATCAACTTTCTTCCCAATGAGCCAAAGGGAGGGCATCCAACTCCAGCCGAAAATCGGCAAGCGCATCGTCTCGCGATCCTTTTGCTTGATGTACTTTTTCCACACGGGCTCTCCAAAGTCTTCGTTGTCAAAACCCTCGTTGTATGCGAGTGGATACTCTTGGCCTTCTTCGGTATCACCTTCTTTATGGGCACTCCCTTTTTTACCTTTGGCTTTCTCATCATTGTGTGTACTAGCTCTGTCTGAGCGTAAACTTTCCGTGTTGCCAATAGGAGACTCGGGGCCTGTCAAAGGATACTCATCAGGCTCCGTCTTGTTGCTCACTTTCGAGTTGCCAGATCCCCGACTTCTCCAAAAAGGCCTTTTCGGTTTGGAATCAGGCTCAGTAGTGACTGTAGCGTTCGAATCTTCACCTCCCGTTTCGTTGGTGTGAGCTCTGTCGACATCTGATTCTTCATGATGGCCCTCGTGGCTTGCACGGGAATGATCGTCTGCGCTGACTTGGACAGGACCGTCTTCATTGTCCTCCGGAACGGGGTCGACGGTCTGGGTGAATGATCCGTTTGTTGTGGGCTCGGCCTTTCTGAAGCTACCGATTACTGACTTCCCCAGCTTACCGACACCATGTCCGACCGCCTCTGCCGCGTACATCGCGGGATCCAATGGATTATAGCGTTTCCGTTCCCCAGAAGCCGGGCGGTGTAAGACTTGGTTCAAAGTGTGCGCTTGATGCGGGTTACCGGAGCTGATTCCAGCACCCATTGCGAACTGAGATGCATGGTTATCGGTAGCTGCCTTTTCCTCGCCGCCCACAGCTTTGGCGTTTTTCCCTGTCTTTTTTGCCTCTATTTTGGTCTGTTTGAGCTGTGCTTTTTTGCAGTTGATAACCAAGTTTGTCTCAGCGGTCTCTAGCTTCAGGGCCAGTGCATCCCGTTCTTTGACTTTCTCGTTGAGGTCGTCGAAATTCCGGTTAATCCAAACATTGCGAATACCACCGGGAAAAACATCATATAGTCCATCTAACGCTTCCACGCTGAGCCAACGTTCCGGAATGGCGGTCACCAGGACGGTTGTTGCGGATGCTCGTAGGCGGTGTTGAGGGGAGGTCATGTAGGCCTGTCGGAGACGGATGTAGCCTCTGAGTTCATCATAAAACACAGCACAGACATATAAAACCACAATAACCGCCATCACCAAATGTCCCCAGTATCGGTGCACATGTTCCGGAGCGACATTTCCCCACGCCAGCTGATCCAAACCAGTGACGTTCCAGTGGCCGCCCGCCGTCCCATTCTTGAAATTCTGATCTTTACCATTCGCCTTGTTCAACGGAAGAAGTACCGGCAATATCAGGATCGCCAGAGGAACAAAGATCTTCAGAAGCATGCGCAAGTATCGCAAAAAGAAGTAGGCATCCAGCCCACACTTCTGGATGAATTCGGTGCTCGAGGTGCGGAAAACGGGAACGGTCCAGCGGAACAGACCCGGTGGTGATGGTTCGGTACGTTCTCTGTCGGGAACGAGATATGTTCGAGGTTGACTATGGAGTAATTAGGGTTTTGTCAGCCATGGTTCCATAGGTTCCCCGAAAATCATTGGTCCATCACTCACTAAATGCGGGTCAGCTTCCCCTTGAGAAGCAAGAAGAGTAGGAATTCGACTGCGAAAACGACGATGGCGGTGGACAACGAAGCCAAAAAGGTCGAAATCGGAACACCCTCGTTTTTCTGACCGTTGCCACCAGCATGTTCCAGCGCCGTTCCCAAATCGGGGGCAGCCATCTTGGCTTACCACGGCCGTTCAAGGATTGTAAGGTTGTGAGGAATGAGAAAAAAGGCAGGATAAAAGTTGCTGAATGCAAGGCGCTATGCAGTAATTCAGTAAAGAGATAGAAAAACGACAATTATAAGTATTAGGTAGGCGAAATAGTCAAACAACACATGTCACGGTGGTCCCAGACCAGCCAGAACAGCACCCACGAGTTAAAAGGAGAAAACCGTCATATAGAGAACCGCATCCCTGGCGCATTCAGTGCATGAAAGAGGCTGCGTTGAACAATTGGAGCACTGTGGGTGACAAAAGAACACATAGAAAGAGAATAAAAAAAGAGAAAGTGAGGGAGGAGAGTTCGAAGCATAATAAGAATCAAGCCATGACAAGCACGTCGCGCCGGCCTTACCGAATTGGGAATAGCGGAATGGAAAATTCGAGGCGCCCAACGAACAGGGAACTAAGCGTTGTATTGGGATTACACAATACGTCCGATCCAGGGGCTACAGTGGATGAGATAGATTGAATCCTGTAAGATATACGATAACAGTGCCTGAAGATAGGAAAAATACGCTGTACGGTCGATCGATGACATCAGGGCGCCTGGTGAAACGTCTGGTTGTGACTGTCACTGTCTCTGGCGGATACAAGTATGATATTGGTCTTTGTATTGGCGCCTAAATATATTAAATGACCTGTTATCCACCGTTACTGTGTAAGAGTGGCATGAAAGAGGAACGTAGAATTACATATATAATACATAATAAAAGATGCGAGAACGATATGTGGCGTTATCGTTTCAGGAGTTCTTCAGGGCATTCATGGATGCCTGCTGGCCTTCCCCCACATGCCGATCGTATATGCATGTGGCTAGTGTAATCCCATGTTATAGCTTAATATGCGACCTTTGTGACGAACCTCGCTCTTGTGGTGTAGAGGTTAGCATCTGGGATTTTGATACCTTTATCAAGATCTTCCCGTGACCCCGGTTCGAATCCGGGCAGGAGCTCATTTTTTGCTTTTGCTCTTTTTTTCTCCTTTTTTTTTTTTTCTTCTTCTCCTTTCTTTTTCAACCTGCAGGTCATACGTTGCCTTTTATTTTTGGCTCTTTTCTTGTGGCCAACAAACCCAAATATTACGCTGCATGGTACGTGAAACAAATAGCAGTGTGGTAGTGTACCATAGTTGTCTGGCGCTGCTACACGGAAATAAGGGAGAGAATGAGTCTGAACGGAAAACAAAGCAGATGATTTGGTCTGATCTCAAAGGAATAGTCCGTTCAGACGGTCAAAGAGCCCTATCGTCTATGGTGTCTATTTCCAGGCCTTCGTTGGTGTTCTATTCGGAGCGCTAGTTTTCAGGGCTGATACTAATCTTTACTGCATATCCACTATGATTAGTACCCTGGTCTTAAAGGAAGGAAAGAAAGAGGAGGTCTCACCAACAGATGCCACAATATGTTGCTCCTTTTTGGGGTGGCAAATACGGAACAGACTGGTGGCCCAGTTCGCGTTCAAACAATGATATATTCGTGCTGACCTTGCGGCATTTTGCTGTGTTTTTGAACCAATGAGCCAACCTGTAATTATACTTTCATGCAAACTCCAACATGTAGGTTTAAACCATATTACTTTATCTTACAATGCGTAGAGAGTAGTATCCTAGGATGTCATGTCTGCTTTTCGGCTGGGTTACATGGAGGGACCCAGGTAGGCAACGAGATCCCAATGGCTGCAGATAAGACTGATTTATATACTAAGCTTGAGATGATTATTATTCTCATGGGTGATAGTAAGGATATATAACTTATGTTGCATCAATATTTATTCTACTTGTTGGCTGATTACCTTGGACGAGTACCTCAACGAAAAGTGAAAGTAAGGTCCTAGACGTTCTGTCGTTCTTATTATTAGTAATAAGCTGCTATTAGATAAGATATTATAACAAGTTGCTTCTATGGTGTAGAGGTTAGCATCTGGGATTTTGATAACTATATTAGAATCTTCCCGAGACCCCGGTTCGAACCCGGGTAGGAGCTCTTTTTTTTATTTTTTATTTTATATTTTCTATCTATATATCTCTTCATATTCCTGCTCCTCCTTTCCATTGCATACTTTCTGTGATTTTAACCATCAAATAAAATTCTCTGCTGTTCTAATATCAAACGTAAATTTGGCGTGGCGACCACTAATAATGGCCCACGCTAATCCATATAGGGAAATATTGACTTCAACGCGCTACCCACGAATGGCAATCAATTAACGCGTCCATCGCGTAGCAACGCGTCCGGAAAGTCCACCAAAAAGAATTCGAAGAACGTATCCACCGCAGCAGCCAACTTTACCACTCCCACCACCACCAACATCCAACATTCCATACCCTCCACCACCTTCCATCACGCTGCCATTGTGGTCGGTCTTGTTAATTACATAGTGGACAGCCGACCGGCCTTAGATTATCACCATGTCCTCCCCAGCGTCTCGCCGGACCCGTCAATCAAGGGACTCGGCCACTGCCTCCCCTGCGCACTCAACACGGTCCCGCCAACAACAGGAGCAAACCACCCCGCGGGCGTCGAGACGCCTGAGAGAAGAATCAGCAATGCCGGCATCGTCTCCAATCTTCTTCCAATCCTCTCCATCCAGAGGAAACGACGACAACGCCGAGACACCGGATATTAGAATGGATGAGCCTGGTGACACGACACCCCGAGGGAACGCATCAACCGTACGAGGTATGTCTACACTAATGTTGATTTGAGCGCAGCGATGAGGACTTACAAATTTACCAGAGTCTTCCCCCATTCAATACATGCCTAGTTCGAGCCCGACGCGCGCTCAAAGCCGGGGTCTGCACTCCGACAGCAGTGGACTTTTCGTTTCTTCAAGATCCGCTACAGGTGGCAACCGCGGCATCTCACGCCGCAACGATCTGAATTCTGGCGGGATTAGTTCCACTCCAAGCCGTCGTCGAAGACTTTTTGTCGATAGTAATGGAATGCCTGTTCCCGACGGGGAGCCTCAATCCGACGCGACTTTTTCCAACATTAACCCCGGTACTTCGGAGGCCGATGTCTTAGGTGGCGATTCAACCCGGATCATCTGGGGTACGAACATTGCGCTCCAAGATTCCATCAACGCCTTCAAGAACTTCCTCTACAATTACGCCACTAAATACCGTCTGTGGGCAGAAGGTGCGACTGAAGATGAGACCCGTACAATGGGGGACATTGCAGAGGAGAGGGAATATATCAGCACGTTGAATACCATGCGTCAATTGGGTGTCACCAGTCTCAACCTAGATGCCAAGAACCTCAAGGCATATCCGTCAACGTTGAAACTGTGGCATCAGCTTCACTCCTACCCCCAGGAAATTATTCCCCTGATGGATCAGGGCGTCAAGGATGTGATGGTTGATCTAGCAGGGAGGGAAATGAATCAGTTGCGAGCACGCAGCCGCCCTCAAGCTCATGCAAGAGATGCAGGCTCCGACGCTCAGCCAGAGATCCCCGACCTCGTTGCAGAAGTCGAGACCAGGATCTATAAGGTTTTGCCGTTTGGACTCGATTCCACAGTGAACATGAGAGAGCTTGACCCAGCGGGTTTGTGCGACCCATTCTAGAATCATCTACGACTTTGGCTAACGTGTGTATAGACATGGACAAGCTGGTGAGCATCAAAGGCTTGGTTATTCGGACCACCCCTATCATTCCGGATATGAAAGAGGGTGAGTCCGGAACATGTTTCATTGAAAAGAGAACCCAATCACTGACACCCCGTTAGCATTCTTCCGCTGCCAGATGTGTAACCACGGTGCCCAGGTCGACATTGACCGTGGCAAGATTGCTGAGCCCACCATTTGCCCCCGTCAAGTTTGTCAGGCAAGGAACTCGATGCAGATCATCCACAACCGGTGTTCTTTTGCCGACAAGCAAGTTATCAAACTACAAGAGACTCCCGACAACGTCCCTGACGGTCAAACTCCCCACTCGGTCTCGCTGTGCGTGTACGACGAATTGGTGGACATTTGCAAGGCCGGTGATCGCGTGGAGGTGACTGGTATTTTCCGGTGCAATCCCGTGCGGGTGAACCCGCGCCAGCGCACACAGAGAGCACTATTCAAGACGTATATCGATGTGCTACACGTCCAGAAGACGGATCGCAAGAAGCTTGGTGTCGATGTATCGACCGTCGAGGAGGAATTGCAAGATCAGACTGCTGGTGATTCCGAACAGACACGCAAGATCACCGCAGAAGAAGAAGAGAAGATCAGACGTACCGCCTCGCGACCTGATATCTATGAGCTTCTCTCTCGTTCGCTGGCGCCGAGTATCTACGAAATGGATGATGTGAAGAAGGGTATCCTTCTCCAGATGTTTGGAGGCACGAACAAGACTTTCCAAAAGGGTGGTAACCCGCGGTATCGTGGTGATATCAACATCCTTCTGTGTGGTGACCCGTCGACATCCAAGTCGCAACTCCTCCGATATGTTCACAAGATAGCTCCTCGTGGTGTCTACACCAGTGGTAAGGGTTCTTCGGCAGTTGGTCTGACAGCCTACGTGACCCGCGACCCGGAAACCCGCCAGATGGTCCTCGAGTCTGGTGCCTTGGTCCTTTCGGATGGCGGTGTCTGCTGCATTGATGAGTTCGACAAGATGAATGAGTCTACGCGATCCGTCCTGCACGAAGTCATGGAACAGCAGACTGTTTCCATTGCCAAGGCAGGTATCATCACAACCCTAAACGCGCGAACCAGTATCTTGGCGTCTGCGAACCCTATCGGCAGTAAATACAACCCCAACATTCCTGTGCCGCAGAACATCGACCTGCCTCCGACATTGTTGTCTCGTTTCGACCTGGTGTATCTCGTCCTGGACCGTGTTGATGAGCAAGAGGACCGCCGTTTGGCGAAACACTTGGTCAACATGTACTTGGAGGATAGACCCGACAACGCGAGTGAAGAGGAGATTTTGGTAAGTATCAATTCACATAGACAATCTGTAGAATTATGCTAACCGGTATCTACAGCCCATCGAATTCCTGACGGCCTACATTACTTACGCTAGAAACAAAGTGAACCCCGTTCTTACGCCAGCGGCAGGCCGGGTGCTCTCAGACGCCTACGTGAGCATGCGAAAACTAGGCGACGACATCCGCACATCGGACCGTCGCATCACCGCCACCACCCGTCAGCTCGAATCCATGATCCGACTGGCAGAAGCCCACGCGCGCATGCGTCTGTCCGAGGAGGTGACCGCCGACGACGTGGAAGAAGCCGTGCGCCTGATCCGCTCGGCCATTAAGCAGTCAGCCACTGACCAACGCACCGGTCTCATCGATATGGGTCTGCTCACCGAGGGAACAAGTGCCAGTGAGCGTCGCCAGCGCGATGCCCTTAAGCGCGGTCTGCTTTCGGTGGTGGATGAGCTTAGTAGCGGTAGCGGCTCTGCCCGGTGGGCGGAGGCGTACAAGGTCCTCAGTGACCAGAGCAGTGTTCCTGTGGATGGCGGCGAATTTTCAGACGCCGTGCGAGCCTTGGAAACTGAGGGCGTTTTGAGTGTTACCGGGGACGGTGCGCGGCGCAGCATTCGTCGTGTTGCTGGAGGACGGCTGCCGTAGTCACCTCAGGATTAGGAGATTGGAATGATGTGACCACGATCTTATGCATTACAGTAATATCCAGATGATGGGCTGAGGATGTTATTTTGTTTACCAATGATACGGATATGATATGTATAGAGTACCTGCCAGATTTGTTACCCGGTGTGCTGGAGTTGGTGGAAATGAGTTATATAGCAACGAGCTTCGTAATGGTACTTTTACACATCCCTGCATTCATTTGTCTCATATAGTTCAATTTAGCTTATTGTGCAAATGCTCTGGAGACATGCCGTATACGGCCGAGCCCGGAATATTCCCGACAACACTAGCAGGGGGGTGAATCCGGCAGGTCGGCCGGATTCACGGTCATGTCCCAATCAGGAATAGTGTTTTCCGCTAGAGGTGAGCACGTGCCACGGTGAGTGGTCGGTATTGATAGCAGTGGACGGGCTAATTGAGTCTCATGTCTGGGCAACGAGTTATAACTTAATCCCGTCTAATATTTTACTGACAGAGATTTTGTATCAACGGAATTGAGGGAAACGAGATCACAGGAGAGTGAATACAAGAGCGATAAGACGACCAGAGCACATAGAAAGACACTGACAGGTCAGGTGACATTATCAGTGCATATCAAGAGAACCCGTCGATCTGCGGTTGCGCTAACCGTATCCAGAAGTCAGCTACTCCAGATCACATGGTCTGGACGTAGTCTCTCCTCTGCTCCGTCATCTTCTCTCTCTTTTCTTTTCTCTGACTCTGTCCCTGCATATAATTGTGGTATACAAACGGGAATTATTAGTGAACATACTGCTTGCCTTGCTTGATTATCTCTTGTCTATTCTGTTTACTCTGTTATCCCTTTCTCTTTCCCTCCAACCGGGCTATCGTCATCAACGGGTTAGCCCATCATGCGGTAAGACATTCCATCCAGCATTTCTCCTAAATATACCCAATTGACCTTTTCTGACTGGTCATTTGTTCGCCAGGTTCGGAGAGCATCTCCGCTCATCGATTATCCAAGAGTACTACTGGTACTACATCGCCTACGACGAATTGAAAAAAGCCCTCAAAACCGACTTCATCCAGGAACCAACCCCCGAAAATACAAAACCAGACCGCAAAGCATGGGCTGAGGATGATGAGCAGCGCTTCATCTCCCTCCTCGAGAACGATCTTGACAAGGTCTTCAACTTCCAAAGGATCAAAAGTGAGGAGATCGTTCGGCGCATTCAGGCCAGCGAAAAGGACGTGAACGATGTCATCTCGAGGCTCGAAAGTAATCGCAACCAGTCTGGAGCTCGTCGCTCGAGTGTCCGATCTGTTACACACCCGCCTCCGTCCGATGAGGATTTTCTGTTCCTGGAGCAGGTCTTGAGTGACATCATAGCCGATGTTCATGATCTGGCTAAATTTACTCAGTTGAATTACACTGGGTTTCAGAAAATTATCAAGAAGCATGATGTACGCTTACAGCCATTCCATTTTCCTATTTACGCCTTTCTTCCTTTTTTTTTTTTTTCCCCCCGTCTCAGCCCAACTGCGTCCGTGCGCTAACTTGGCCAGAAACAAACCGGATGGCATCTGAGGCCCGTCTTCGCGGCTCGCCTCAAAGCCAAACCATTTTTCAAGGATAATTATGATGCATTTGTCGTGAAACTCTCCAAGCTCTACGATTTAGTCCGCACCAAGGGAAACCCCGTCAAGGGTGATGCCGCCGCGGGGGGGTCTCAGCAGAACTTTGTCCGCCAAACCACGAAATACTGGGTCCACCCTGATAACATTACAGAATTGAAATTGATTATTCTCAAGGTATGCCAATTTTTTTTTTTTTTTTT
>NW_024467328.1:0-45485 GCF_000600275.1 Aspergillus ruber CBS 135680 | reverse complement strand
TTTTTTTTGAACCAACACAAAGGCAGCTTCGAACTGACTCAATTCTCTATCCAGCACCTTCCCGTTCTTGTTTTCAATCCTAGCAAGGAATTCGAAGAAAAAGATACCGCAATCTCGTCCATATACTATGACAACACCGATACTTGGGAATTATATCAGGGCCGTCTCAAGAAGACAGAAGGAGCCGAGGCGATTCGTTTACGTTGGTATGGAGGCATGGAGAGCGATCAGATTTTCGTCGAACGGAAGACACATCGCGAAGACTGGACCGGCGAGAAGTCAGTCAAGGCGCGTTTCGCGCTCAAAGAGAAGCATGTTAACGCTTTCCTCGACGGTCGTATGACCGTGGACGCCGTCTTTGACAAGATGCGCAAGGAAGGAAAGAAGAGCGAACAGGAAATTGCCGACCTGGAGCAACTGGCTCGAGAGATCCAGTATCGCGTCATTACAAGAAGGCTGGTACCAGTTACCCGGTCCTTCTACCATCGAACGGCTTTCCAGCTTCCTGGTGATGCTCGTGTTCGTATCTCGCTCGATACCGAGTTGACCATGGACCGGGAAGACAACATTGGGCGTCGACGTTCAGGAAACAACTGGCGTCGCATGGACATTGGGGTCGACTATCCATTCAAGCAGCTCCCTCCTGAGGACGTTGAACGGTTCCCTTATGCCGTGTTGGAAGTAAAACTTCAAACCCAAGCCGGACAGGAGCCCCCGCAATGGATCAAGGACCTGACTGCCAGTCATCTGGTTGAAGCTGTTCCTAAATACAGTAAATTCATCCATGGGACGGCCACCCTGTTCCCTGACCACATCAACCTTCTGCCATTTTGGATGCCACAGATGGACGTCGATATTCGGAAACCCGCAACACGCCGCTTTGGTATCCAGCGGCCATTAGCAAGCACATCAATGTCTGGCAACGACGAAACCCAAGAGGATGACGAGTCGGACGATGACTCGGGCGAAGCACAGGAGAACGACAGGCGCAGACTGGAAGATCGACCCAATGGGGATGCTGGACTTGGGTTATTCGCTGACACCGATGGAAATGCGCTTGACATCGAGGAACGTGTCGCTACACAACCGCTACCCGGTGATGAGGACTATCCCTTGTACGACTCGGATGACGATTTTATGGACTCAGACGAGCTGGAAGAAGCTAGAAGGGTTGGAGGAAGATATTATTACCAGAAGCTGCTCCAGTACTATGGCGAGCGGGCTGGAAACGCAGTGGTTAACGGTCTCAAGGCCATCATTCCGCGGCCGTCGCCAACAAATATGCCCCCCCCTGAGCAGCGTGGAATCATGGTTCTTGGGGAGCAACGGACTTTCAAGAGATTCGAGGCGCCTAAGGGTAAACGTAAGTGACACATTGACTTCCTTGATTTTTGCTTTCCCTTAACAATATTTAGGTATTCATGTGCCTGTCCGTGTCGAACCCAAGGTCTACTTTGCTGCAGAGCGGACATTCCTGTCATGGCTTGAATTCTCAATCATCCTGGGCACCATTTCGGCAGCCCTGCTCAACTTTGGCGAGGACTACATCACCCTGAGCTCTTCCTGGGCATTCACCATCCTAGCAGCATCGGCCCTCTTGTACAGTCTCGTGTTATATATATGGCGGGTGGACAAAATCCGCAAGCGCCGCGACGTCAAACGTGTATACTATGAAAAGTGGGGCCCTACTATTCTGGGCGTTGGTCTTGTATTGGCGGTCCTGACGAACTTTGCATTGCGTGTTCGACAGGGTGGATTCATGGCGCCGGACCATGGTCTTGGAAAAGGGGGATATGGTCGGGTAGGAGACGAGTTATGATTCGTCTTTTGACCAAGTATAGAATTTTCTTCAGCAATATAACCATGTTCTCAACATTGCGGGGATACTGGTACCTTATTCCTTAGGAATCACACAAGAGCTGAGACCTGATAACTATGGCTACCTGAACAGCTGCCGATCACCCAGCGACTTCTTCAGCTCCATGCACAATCTTTCCCATCTCGGGTTACAACTTTCCATGTGATACTCCACAGTTACCAATAGCAATTGGCGATGCAGCGCATAGACATCTATTGTTCAGCTGAACAGATTTATTGCATGCCAAATTGTATTCGGTGAAATTTGAAAATTCCATGGCCAACCTATATAAATTCATCACTATTCCTGGAATATGCATAGTAAACCATATGAGTGCATTTGGTTTAAAGGGAATTCTAACAATGTCTTTGTGGAGTGAAACAGCAACTGTTAAGCATTACACTTATCATGCAAGCACCTACACCTATTGTTGAAGTTGAATGTACTCGTACTTATACAGAACAGGATGCCGTACATCGATTAAACACCACCCAGACAGGCTTCGATGCCCGGAAAAAGCATAATCTTCGCCGTCAGTTAATGGGTAATGCCGATGTACCACAAATGAGGAAGTGGTTATCCCGTATCGGGTACACGGCATGTTTTCCCTTCCCAGCAAACAAAGCATACCAAATCCCTAACCATGATATACCTTCAGCCCACCGACCTCAACCGCCTCAACGTCGTCCACGTTGCCGGAACAAAAGGCAAAGGATCAACCTGCGCATTCGTAAACTCGATCCTCAACCGCTACCGCGCATACATCGGCGCACCACGCAAAATCGGCCTCTACACCTCCCCGCATCTCATAACCGTGCGCGAAAGAATCCAGATAAACTCACAGCCTATATCCGAGGAACTATTCACGAAATACTTCTTCGAAGTATGGAATGCGCTCGAGGAATCCGCGGTGCGGGACGGGTTTGACCCGTCGATTTTGAAGCCAACGTACTTCCGGTTCCTGACCTTGTTATCTCTCCACGTGTTTATGAGGGAGGGCGTTGATGTCGCCGTTTATGAAGTCGGTGTTGGCGGCGAGAATGACTCGACGAATGTTTTTGAGAAGCCTGTTGTGTCTGGTATCACGTCGTTGGGGATTGATCATGTAGGTGTGCTGGGTCATACGATTGACAGTATCGCGTGGCATAAGAGCGGGATATTCAAGGAGGGGTGTCCAGCTTTCACTGTCGAGCAGGAGTCTGAGGCTATGGAGGTTCTTGAACAGAGGGGTGTTGAGAGGTGTATCAAGGGACTTAACAGGGTTGGGGTGTGTCCTGCGCTACTACAACAGAATGTGAATATCCGGCCCGCGGAGGACTTCCAAAGGAAGAATGCGTCTTTGGCTATTGCGCTCGCACATACTGTCCTGGGGAAATTGGGCATTGAAACTAATCCCAACCAGCAGAGCCTCCCGGCAGAGTTCATCCAAGGTCTAGAAAGCGTGGTCTGGAGAGGTAGATGTGAGGCATTAAGAAGCGGACAGCAACACTGGCATCTGGACGGCGCACACACAGAAGCAAGTCTGGAAGTAGCGTCGTTGTGGTTTGGAAAGGTATCACAGGAACAACACAGAGATATGCCTCGTGTGCTGGTTTTCAATCAACAATCGAAGAGAAGGGAGGCGGCCTTGCTGCTTAAAACTATCCACCAGACATTATCCGACCATTTCAATGTGTCTTTTCAGTACGCGCTGTTCTGCACGAACATGACGTATAAAGACGCTTCATATAGTCCCGGTACGTTGTCCCTACCGGTCGAATATAATATAGCAGCAAAGGTTAAACTAACAAATAACAGACCTCGTCGACAAAAGGACAAATCCAGACACCATTCAAAACCTCAGCCTGCAAACAGAATTAGCGAATGTCTGGAAGGATCTAAACCCGGAAACTGAAGTTGTGACGCTGTTGTCTATCGAGGAGGCCATCGACTATATTAAGAATATCAATGGCGGTGTTGGAGAGAGTCAGGTTTTGGTCACTGGGAGTCTTCATCTTGTCGGTGGTGCTATGGCGATTTTGGATGGAGGGAGACAATTTGAATGAGGGGTGAATAGGAGTCATCAGTATGTACTACTAGCAAGAATAGAAGTTCTTTTCTATACACATACACATGCCAGGAGTCCAACTAGTATTATCCAACATCAATCCATCTTATACCATGAACATTCCGTGGAAAAGAAAAAAAAAAAAAAACATGATGCCCTGGGTAGTCCCTCGACCCTTAAGAACACGATATTGAGCCCCACAAAAATGGCACTGGAGCGGCTACAGTAAAGGGCGGACAAAACTGGGGAGAGTCCATTGAGACCAGGTTTTGGGACAGAGCAAGAGGCGTCGAGGAAAGCTATTGATGGTGCCAGTGAAAGATAGAAACCGGTAGACTTGGATATAGGGCAATATAAGAATGGTGATTAGCTCAGGTATGGTGGTAGATGAAATACGGCGATGCACAGCGGCTAAGACCCTACCCTTTTTACAAAGCCTTAAAATATGCAAAATACTGGAATGGTTTTGAATAATAATATTACAGGGCCCTTGGTGTGCGCGAAGGCCATCCTACTAGGACTATTGAACAAGCTTCAAACAAAATGGGAAGTCATTCATCAAACAGCACCATTTGTGTCCATAGCCCTAGCCTCCCAACGGCCATAGTAAGTCTTGAGCAGCTCTGGCATAGGTTTGATATCCAGAATGTCCGGAGAGTCCGCCAACGCTCGGCGAAGGTTTGTTGTTTCATACACGGCCATTCCACTGCTGTCACCCCACCAGATCTCGTTCTCCGCTAGTCGTTCTTTGAGTAGAGGGGTCGCTGTTTTCATGCTGTGTTTCCCTTGTGCCGCGAACATCTGCAGCCATTCGGTTACAGAGACACATCGCAGTGGAGTCGAACCGTGATCGCTCAGTATTTTAAATGTATCCATCCAGGTAATGGCTTGGTCTTGATTAGGTTGGACGACATTGAAGGCATGGCCTTGGTTCTGCGAGGATTGCGAGATGCGCAAGATAGCTGCACATACATAGTCAACTGGGACAAAGTGGTTAAGCTGATCAGGTGGAGCTGGGTAGGCCCCGAGTCGGATGCAGTTGTACATGAGTCGATTGAACAAGTCTTCGGGCTTGTCAACCCCTGTGCCGCTGTGGCCCATTACGACTCCCGGGCGATAGATGGTTATGGGAATTTTGTTGGCAATGGCATTCCAAGCAATGTTTTCCGCAGCAAGCTTGCTTCTTGTATATCCAACATGCTGCTCAAAGTACTTGGGATCCAGCATGGCCCTCTCATTCTCAGGGATAGTCGTGCCAGTGAGATGAGCCGAGGCACCGCATGCCCCGATACTGGAGAAGTAATTCAAGGGCTTAAGGCGCCCAGTGTTGACAAACTCTAGCATGTTGAGGAGACCAACAATGTTGGCATCACGATGAGCAGAGTAAGGGAGGGTGTAGTTGACGTAGGCTCCAAGGTGAAAGACAACACTAGATGACCGTGCGTGATGATCGAATTCCTCCTTTGACATTCCCAAATTTGGGTGGGCAATATTGCCAGGGACCACAGTGATTTTGTCCAGAACTTCAAGGGGCAGGCCATATCGGGTGAACGTCTTCTCAATCCGTAGTCTTCCCGACAGAGGATCCGTTGTTCGAATCAAGCACGCAACGCTCTTAACTTGTGGAAGAGCGAGAAGCTCCAAGAGGAAAAAGGCTCCCACAAATCCTGTCGCACCTGTGAGGAAGACTCTTCCTTCAGATTCGGAGCACCAGTCAGGGACGGTTCCAGGAAGAGCTCGCAAGTCGCTGCCCAGCTTCATGTCCTCCAGACAAACCGTAATTTCATCCAGTTCAGCTGGCAAAGAAGCGCTTATTCTGCTGGGAATTTCCCCTTCATTAGAGTGCTTCTTGCGCAACATCTTCACGGCTGTGTCGGCCAGCCCTCCAACGGTACTCGCATTCGAGATCTCGACCAGGGAGATGTCGATACCCGCATTACGGCGAAACCAACTGCGGATTTCTATGCTCATTAACGAGTCAATTGTAATATTGGAGAGTTCTTCTTTGCTCAAATCTTCCGCATAGGCAAGATGAGCAGCGACAACTTTACCTAGCTCGATGGTAATCTTGTCATGGGTTGACTGCTCATCCAGCAACTTGGGATTTTTCTGAATCTCATCAAGGAGAGACTGTAGTTCGTGAGATTGAGAAGATTTTGCCGCTTCGTTCGTTACTGAAGTATTTTTCCAACGACTCAATCGACCTTCATGCAGCCACTGTATCTCTTTAACATTGCCCATGGTGCCGAGACCCACGACTAGTTGTGATGAAGGGTGAGGAGATTGAGCAAAGACCGAAATTTCCAATGCTTGCAGCAGTTCCTTTTCTTCGATAATCTGTATGTCCATAGTGTTGACGATATTCAATGTTTGTGGGCTTTGTTCAGCTGCATAACCGATATCTGCCATGAAACCGAGATCAATCACACTCGCTGGGAGCCCTTGAGAGTGACGATACTGGACAAATGAATCCAGGAAGGTGTTGGCTGCCGCATAGTTGGCCTGGCTAGCAAATCCCATGATACCAGTGACAGAGCTGAAAAGTACAAAGAAGTCAAGTGGTGCGCTTTGAAGCTCGAAGTGGAGGTTCCATGTCCCTTGAACTTTCGGTGTTAAGGCAGCCACCCAGTCCTCATAGGTCATTTTGGATAGAATTTGATCCTGCATAGTAAAAGAGATTAGTGTTAGATGAAAGGGAAGGGCATAGAGCAGAGTGACCAACCTTGAGCACCATAGACATTTGCAGTACGCCTGCGATGGGGCGCTTGGCTGCCGAAAGAGCCCGCTGGACATCTTCAATATTTGAGACGTCGCCTGCGATCACCGTCACGCTCACCATACTGTGGCTTTTTAGGTCATCAATAAAAGCTTGAGCTTCAGGCGACTTGCCGCCTGACCGAGAGAGGAAGATCAAATTGCGGGCACCCTTTTCCACCATCCAGGTGCTAACGGCTCGACCAAGTCCTCCAAGTCCGCCAACCAGAAGATACGAGGCGTCCTGTCTGAAGAGCGGGGTGGTTTCATGTATCTTGGTCATTGGCAGAGTATTAGGATCCTCCGGCATTCGAACAACGATCTTGCCTATGTGTTGGCCTGTTTGCATGTGGCGGAAAGCCTTAACAACATCCAGGGCGTCAAAAACAACAACAGGTCTGATGGGTGTCAACTTTCCTTGCTGGAAGTATCCTGTAAACTGTTCAACCAAGCCTCCCAGCGCTTCCCGATCTTCGCGCCCTATAACTGAAAGATCCACGCCGATGAAAGAACGGTTGCCCAGAAATTTATCCATATCAAGTTTGCCGTGACCCATAAAGTCTCGCTTCCCGATCTCGATCATCTTACCGAATTTTGCAACACATTTCCAGGAGGCATGAAGCAATTCACCTGAAAGAGAGTTCAACACCAAATCAACACCTCGTCCATTGGTTTTCTTCAGCACGCCTTGCAAGAATGATGTGCTTCTGGAATCGAATATGTGATCCGCTGGGATTCCCACAGTATCAGTAAGATAGCTAACCTTCTCACTAGTCCCAACCGTGGTGTATATTTCTGCTCCTATCATCCTGCAAACTTGGATTGCGGCCAGTCCCACACCTCCACACGCAGAATGAATTAGTACAGACTGGTCCTTACGTAGGTTTCCCATAGTGATAAGACAATATATCGCTGTCGCGTAAACGCATGATATTGCGGCAGCATCTTCAAGCGACATTTGCTCGGGGACGGGCTGGCAAGAAACAGCCGGGACGACTTTTTTGGTACCCAAGAGTCCTGGATAGATAATGACAACTTTGTCACCGACCCTTATATGCTCGACAGATGATCCTACTCGGCGCACAATTCCACTACCTTCGAAGCCTAATTCGGACGTATCTCCTAAAAATCCCATTGCAATCATCATGTCCTATCGAATTTAGCAAGTGGCCAGCGTTAGGCATGTAAAAGAGACGAGTCTTACCCTAAAGTTCAGACCAACATATTTTATGTCCAGCTCAACTTCATCTTCTTTCAACTCAGACGGGGAAGGTGCAGACATGGCCCACCGCAACGAATCCAGAATTCCGTTGAACCCTATATCCAATGACCGTGGTGTCGGCGAGTGTGGCATAACAGCCAGCTGATGTTCCAGAGAGGACCATTGTAGTCGTGGCAGAAGGACATTTCCATCCTTGTGAGCATATTCGTAGTCCGAATCCAGCCACGGTAGATTAGACTGAGCCTTCAATTTCTCAAATACTTTAATAGCAGAATCCACGGCAGTTGCGTCGAACTGATCAATTTCCAAAGTCGCGAATTTGTGACCCAGCTCATTTCGAATCGTTCGAGCCATTCCCAAGACCAATGAGAAACGAGGATCTTCACAATCAGTTTGGAGGGTTCTTGTAATCCAAAGGAGATGAACGCCAGCTAATTTAGACAAGTAGCTTTGGAACAGCCTGAATTCCTCGGCTAACAAATTGTCAAAGAAGGGGCCTTCGAGGTCTATGAGAGAAATGATATCAGATCCAGGAGGGGGTGTATCGTGCAGTGTGTACCATTTCACGGTATGGCCCGAAAGCAAAAGCGCTGACTCTAGTTCACGGCCCCATTCCGAAATTTCTGATAAATGGAGCAATCCAATTTGCCTCTCTTTTGCATTGATACCGGAGGCCTTGGCTGTCGAGAGAATTGTAGCTGTTATGCTATAGGGCTCATCATTGTCATATTGCAGGGCATCCACACCAGTGAAATTGGCGTTGACCAACTCCTCGTGCCACCCCTCAGCAGACAATGCCGGGCTGTCACGACGACCATCGTCCTCTCCAAGCCACCAGCCCGGCAAAACGCCCATCACAAAGCCGCTTATAGGAATACGACCACTCAAATCCTGCATGAGTAAACGACCCCCAGGGGCCAAAAGCTTGCGGATATTTTGTAATGTGTCAGAAATTGCAGGTGTGGCATGAATGACATTGCCAGCTATGATCAAATCATAACTTTCTGGTGCATATCCTTGCCCTTCTGGATCACGAGTGATGTCAAGTGTAGCGTATTCAATGGCATCATACTCGCGGAATTTGTCTTGAGCATCTCCTAAAAAGCCCCCCGATATATCTGTGAATGTGTACTTCGAGTAAAGTCGGCCATTGTTGGATAATGTCAGAGAATTTAGTGCAACTGATGTCAAGCCGCCCGTTCCAGCACCAATCTCCAGAACGCGAAGGACTGGATTAGACTGGCCAAGTAATTGGAGAAAGGTATCGCATGGGGAAAGAGAAGCCAAATTGTTGAGGAAATACTTCAACATACCATCCTGCACAAGGGTCTCAAGAGGGCTTATTCGACCCTCCAAGATATCGTGCATTGTAAAGCAAAGCCTCTCGGCGAGTTGGTGAGTATGCTTGACCAGAGGATGCATATTGCATATTTCCCTACGCAATGCATCTGCGTAAGGGCTGCAAAGGCCAAGACTTGAGACATCCATTTCCTTCATTTCAGGGACCAAGTCGGCCGACTTTTCTTTGATCATACGGTACTGATCCCTTATCCAGGCGTGGTATTTCTTGAGATGGTCAGATGTGGGAGTCGAGTACATCGTGCGGCGATATGCTTCAACCACATATAAACTCGTTATCCTTGCTACAGTCTGCGCTTGGAAAAGCGGTTCAGGAAGACGCGGGAGCTGTTCTTCAAGAGGAACAAAGTCGATATGTCGCGTCCAGTAAATATTTGACGCTAGCAGCGCATTCGGATTATCTGACTCAGGATCCTGGACATTGAAGAAGACACCCCTTTCCATGGAGAGGACAACCTGATCGCTCGAGAGTAGTGTCGAATTTCCACACATGGTGCCACTGGTTGCCTCGCAGGAAACATTCAAGTTCATTTCCCCACGACCTTCACTGATATATAGGGACTCAATGGCAGTCGGTATACACATTCTTGTCATTCGACGCGAGATGCCCTGTGTCGCTGCTACACTGAGCAGTTGCAATGATTGGTCAATCAAGGTTGGATGAAGAGCATAGTAACTGATACGTGATGGTTCATCACCGTGCAAAACCGCAGAAGCCTGGAAACTCGATGGACTCGCTGTAATCTGATTAAGCCCTCTGAAATGGGATCCGTAGTTCAGCCCGCGCTTTTTGAGTGCACGATACCATTTATCGGATTCAATCTGTCGAGAATAGGTCTTGCTCAAGGGAACATCATGTCCTTGATCAGCGCCTGGCCGAACCTGACCCACGCAATGCTTCTTCCACTTCCCATTTTGATAGGATGTAATAGTAAAGTCAAACCACGGAGAGTCGACATTGTCTGCAAGCTTGACTGGTCGCAGACTGGTGACCATCTCGACAGGCCCTGAGCCCCCTAGAATCAGTGCGTTTCGGATAAACATATTACTCAGAGAGTAGTCCGTGGATTCAGTTACTTGACGCAGAGCTTCACCTGCCATGGCAACATAACCAGCGGCGGGAAAGACAATATCATTGCCAATTTTGTGGTCCATCACCCATAGAGCATCTTCTATATTGAAAATGTTCCGCCAAGCCGGTTCCAAATCACTTGACTCCAGAGTCCGAGAGCCTAGGAGTTCATGTTGAGGATATCGACGAAGTCTCCAGTCACGAACAAGACGGGTCTCGTCCCAGAGTCTCTCGTCGTGCTGCCAGGTATATGGGGGAAGTTCTGTCAAGACTTTGCCTTGCGTAATGAGGGAAGAGAGGCTTATAGGTGCGCTATGGGTGTATAGGTTTCCGGCTGTTACTAGAAGACTCCTCCATGGCTCTTTACCTCTAATAATGGTCGGAAGATAGCGGTGATCTTTCGTATCGGCCTTTGCAAGTGACTGACGAATGGGACCAGATAGCGTTGAATGGGGTCCGATCTCCAGAAACAGCTTTGACTGATCGTCATCTCCAATGATCCGTTGAATTGCCGTGTTGAAAAGAACGGGAGACTGCAAGTTCTTGCGCCAGTAACGGGCGTTCAGAATTGAGGGATCTGATATGATTGTTCCCGAAACAGTGGAGTACATTGGCAGCATAGATAGTTTATGCACGCAATGCGGATGAACCATCTTCTCATACGCCTCCCCAGCTTCGACCATATGGTGTGAATGGTAGGCAACATTGACAGCAAGCTGTCGATAAAATAATTCATTGTCGTGAGCACGGATGCCATCCAGAACTTCATCGAGAGTGTCACTATCACCTGAGAGTGTGACACTTTCTGGGCTATTGTCACAAGCGATGACGACGCCCGGCTTCAAGAATGGCCTTGCCTTTTCTGAACCGAGACCAACGGCTGCCATACCACCATGACGTTTGGAAGAGAAAGTCTTCATTGCTTGGCCACGGAAATATGCGACGAGAATTGCAACCTCAGCGGACAATGCACCCGAGGTATAGGCAGCTGCAATCTCTCCACTGGAATGTCCCACCACTGCATCAGGTGTGATGCCCCAGTGTTGAAGAAGGTTCACAAGAGCAATTTGAACGGCTGTGCAGAGTGGTTGCGCAAATTCTGCCTCCACAACTCGGCTGTTATCGTCGCATTTCAAAAGCTCATCTGGATTCTAACGTTAGATCTGCTCTTTTGAAGTAGAGTGCGGACATACCTTCAATAGACCACGAAGGCCCACCCGTAACTCCTTGCAAGACACGGTCCATCATCCGAATGTCTTCCCGGAAGATTCCTACTCTTTCAATCAATTCTCGGCCCATCCCGGGCCACTGGGCACCTTGCCCGGTGAATACGAAAACGATGGGTGCTCTGGAGAACTTGGTCTTCTCAAAAGACAAAATTTTACCATCCGCTTCTGTGAGTGCAAATGCCCTGTGTGGCATGTGTTCTCGCCTTAAACCCAGTGTGTATGCAATATCGCCTAATGATGACTTGGTTGTCTCCAAGTACTTCTGCAAATTCTCAATCTGTCCATCTAATGACCGTTTTGATCTCGCAGAGAGAACCAGAAGCTGAGGACCTGGCTGGTCATCCACACCTGTATCGTCCTGCTGCAGGGAAGAGGCAGAATCAAGGATAACCTGACCATGTCAGCACTCACACAACAGACTCCGATGAGAAAAATTTGCGGCATTAACTTACGTGAGCATTCGTTCCGCCAATTCCAAATGAATTGATGCTTATTCTCTGGCTTCGGTCTTTCGGCCAGGCGGTAGCTTCCAAGGGCAGCTGCAGCTTCGCCTTTTCAAATGGAACTATGTTGAACACATATTAGCACTTGGACATAGAATTTCGAATAGCTGAGAGGGTATGATAACGCACTGTTGGGATTTGGACTTTGGAAATGAACATTGGGTGGAATGGTTAGATTCTCTAAAGCCAAAACACTCTTGATAACACTGGTAATTCCAGACGCGCCTTCAGAGTGCCCAACGTTTGGTTTGACCTTGAATCGCATCAGCATACAATGTCATTAGAAAGGAGCTAGGAAGAACACATACCGCTCCGATATAAATACCTTCTTTTCCGAAGACATTGGCCACAACAGATGTCTCTGATGTATCTCCAACAGTTGTCCCGGTGCCATGACACTCAAAGAAAGCAGTTTGTGACACCTTGTCAATTCCTGCTTTCTTATATGCTCTTCTGATCAATCTTTCTTGCGCCGCGGACCCAGGGGTTGTGATACTAGGAGTCTTCCCGTCGCAATTCACTGCACTAGAGCGAATGACAGCACGAATCGGGTCACCATCCTGGAGTGCTTTGTCCAAGGGCTTGATATATATGGCGTTGACTGCCTCCCCCCTTCCATAGCCATCTGCTGCGGCATCAAAAGTCCTGCAAATTCCACTCTTTGAAATGACCATGTTATCAGACATCGAGGTCGTCATTGTCGGCGTGAAGATGAGATTCGTGCCAGCCACCAAGGCAGAAGAACATTCGCCGGAATAGAGGCCCTGACATGCTTCATGAAGGCCTACCAAGGAGGATGAGCAGCCCGTTCGAAAGGTGATGCTTGGGCCTCCGAGGTCGTACTCGTAGGAGATACGATTGGAGATGGCATAGTCACCCGCCCCAACCACGCGGTATCTGTCATTGTCTTGGGTGTCCTTTGTCTTTAAGTCCAGCCAATCCTCACCAAAAACCCCAACATAACAGCCAATGTTCCTTCCCCGCCATCCTGTTTGTCCGCCATTCTCCATACATTCCCATATTATCTCTAATAAGAGCCTTTGCTGCGGATCAAGCTTCGCAGCCTCAACCTTACTAATGCCGAAAAAGCCCGTGTCAAACTGTGCAATATCATGTTCAAGGAAATACCCGTGCTGTGTTCGGATTGTACCGGTCCTCGAGTCGTCATGAAAAGCATCAATGTTATAGCGGGTATCAGGGACCTTGCACAAGCCATCGCGCTTGTTAACCAGAAAGTCCCAAAACTCCTTTTCGCAGCTGACGCCCCCAGGTAATCTCATGGCCATGCCAACAACCGCAACTGGGAAAGGGACACAGCTATCTTCAGTGTTGTCGACATCTTGGGGAGATCGGGTTCCGTCGTTGGTTTCGGGGCTCGTCGCGGGAGTATGAAGGGCATTTTCCAAGATCTCAGTCGAGCTTCTACTCAGAGGCACCCCGCAAGTGAGCGCACCATGAGCAATTCCAGTCATATCCGCAGTGTTTATTCGGGTGCAACAAATGCGTCCGCTGCCAGTGTGAAGTCAACTCTGGGGAGTGGCCGTGGCGATGAGAAGAGGAATGATGTACGGGTAATTAGAACATGGGACTTGTTTAGGTATATTAGCGAGCGCAGTCTCCTATAGCTAGACACCAATTTATTATAGTGGTCAATTGAAGATCAACACACGACTTGTCAGGATACGTCGACTGCGTCGGACCCATAGACCATCGACGGTCTGATCGGCGCCATCTAGCTAGATCATTACAATTCCGGTATTGATGTGATAGAATATTTGATTTCAGCTGAGGCTGAGAATACTATGGCGCTTGATCGTCGTTAAGCTCTAGCGTGAAGCCGTGCGCTCGATCTATCGAGAAGATTTACTCTGTACCCCGTATGAGATGGTTGTTTACACCGCCATTCCAGCGAATCTGGACCCACGTCGAGTCAAATAGTCGACCTTCAACAAGAGCATTGAGACCCGATACGTACATAGTACCTGTACTCTGCATACATAGTATGCAGTCGGAGGAGCACTAGTTGATCTTGCTGTCATATTCTGCCACATTTTCAAATAACATGATACATACGTGATTTCGGTACATATGGTTTATGCAACAATGCTATAGTCTCCTAGTTGGCCCCATATCTCAGCTGTCCGTCGTCAAACCATTTTTCTCCAATCTAGTCATTGTGTATTTTTTTCGTTTTTTTTTTGAAGAGTATTTACGAAGTAGTTAAGAGGGACTGATGTGAAACCGTGCATTTTCGGAAATATGCTATCGCTCCTGCATCCACCAAATAAACCGCCGACGCAGAGTGTAAACGATGGCCTTGCAAACGGTAATCCCTCTGCACTCAAAGGATGATACTTGGACGAATCGAAACATTGTTCTTGAGTTACCCTCCACTTTGATGATGTGTTAGATCCAGGGCATCTCCACCGATCCCTAGCGAGATTGATGGAAATCGGAGAGTGGAAGAAACTCGGCGCTCGCTTGCATCTCAATGTATGTAGAATTTGTTTCCCTGTGTATACCAACCGAAGACCTGATTAGAGCCGAGAGGGTTCTATAGAATGCTGGCGGACTTGAATATCATATCCCCGAGCAGTACGACTCGAACAGTCCTGGCTTCACGTTTTCAACCGTCGAACGGGATGGGTGTTTTAAGGATGACCCGTGTGATTCAACATTGCCCCGGGGTACTGGATCCCCGACTGTGTTTCGTTTCTCGGCCTCTAATGTCGATAGTTTATTGTACAAGCCT
This sequence comes from Aspergillus ruber CBS 135680, assembly GCF_000600275.1. Taxonomy (NCBI): domain Eukaryota; kingdom Fungi; phylum Ascomycota; class Eurotiomycetes; order Eurotiales; family Aspergillaceae; genus Aspergillus; species Aspergillus ruber. Next base: position 30,689 of record NW_024467328.1, on the reverse strand, counting down.
GATTCACCGAGAAAATTTGAAGACTGGATATACACCGACCGCCCGCAGCTTGACCTTCATGTCTTGACCTTTCGAGACGCCACGTTAGTGAAGCTGGTATGGCTTCATACCTTGATGGACGCTTTAGCGCGGGCTAGCTTGCTCAAGGCGTGGACGGCTGTTCTTCGCGGTCGCGAGGATGAAGTGCCACCATTTCACGAGATTTTGGAAGACTCTGATGGATTTAGATGCGCGGCCACGACTTGAGTGATTCGTCGGTCCCGTTGGATGGTGAATATTTTGCAGTGTCTCGGATTGCTGCTACTTATTATCCGGATGATCTGGGAAATGGTTGGTTACCCAAAGTATGAGCACTGAATGGTTTGTATACCTGGATCAGTCGTGGCAGAGATGCGAGAGGCCGCAATGGAGGAATTGGCTATGGGATGCGACGAAGGGAAGCCACCTTTTGTGAGTGAAAGCGATGTCCTCGTTGCGTGGTAGGCCCAGTGCACCGTCCGGTGCATCAAACCGCCTGTGGACAAGCCCATCACTTTGCTTAACAACTTCAATATTCGGCCCGTATTTCTAGAGTGGTTTCCGCAGGGTACTGCGTATATTGGAAATGCATGGCTAACTGCGCATACTATTATCTCTTCTGGTCATATGTTTGAGCGACCTATCAGTTACCTGGCTTCCAAGCTCCGCTATTCTCTTCTGAACCAGCGCTCTAAAGAGCAAGCCCAAACATATACGGCTGTTCAGGAAGAGGGCATGAGTAAAGCTAGGAGTGGACTTGCATCGTGGATTGGTGTGTCAGATATGCTGATCCATTGCTCGAACTGGCATCAAGCTAGATTTTTCGACGTCGATTTCTCGTCTGCGGTGGCTAGCTCGAATTGTCCGAATGAAATGAGGACTCACCCGCTGGGCAAGCCCTCTCTCATCATACCGAGAACTTTTTATCGATGGCCAATGCTATTGAATCTTGGATCGGTGATTGGAAAGGATGCGGATGGGAACTGGTGGTTGACGTGGCACTTGAAGAAGGGCGTGTGGAGGGAAATTGAGAGGCAGCTTGCAAGTATGGAAAGGCAGTCTTACCATCTAACAACTTGATGTTTATTCCAAGAAAGAGACTGATTGTACTGGTAGATTTGAGTGTACATGAAAGTAGATTTAATTGTAATAGCATCGACAGCTCACTATGTTATTATCGAACCTCTGACCAAGGACTCCTCCCGAGAAACCGTAGCTTATCAGTTCTGGTAAGCTTTGGCGGCCCTTCTAAACGCATCATCGATCTTATTCGAGTATGGCTCCACCAGGCGATAATGTTCGTCAGATATGTGGCTTTTCATCACATCTCCCAACTTCTTCTCGTGCAAATGGTCGAACATCCCCTGTGCAACATACTGGACGCCAGCCTTCTTGCACTCGGGAGCCTAATTAATTTGAATGATTAGCGTGAAAGGAAGAGAGGTGTACAATTCGATCTTACCTTGTTGTGCGCCACATTCAGCAAGTCCATCACCTGGGGATACAAATCCTTGTATAATTCCATAATATCCGAGCTATCTTCATCCGTTAATCATCAGGCCCAGCGAGATCTTTCCGGGCAGTTCCAAATGTGGTTTTGGCGCCATGAAGGCCTTGGCTACCATGAGGTTGGAAATGAGTCCGCCGTCGTATTTTTCTATGGTGCCCTTCGCCCTGCTTAGCTCGCGAGAAATGGCCTTCTTGTTGGACGCAATTTGTTTGGCATCAATTGCGGCAGTGGCAGGGGAAACGAATAATACGGCGGTTAAGAGGTACTTGATGAGCAACATGGTGTAGTGATTCAGGATAGTGAGAGTGGAAAAAACAGACTCGGTGTTAGGTAATAACAGGAAAAGCTAACGAGCAGCACGCCCTTTGAGCTTACGGCGGGTGCCTTGGATTCTTAAGATTGGTTTTAGCTGTAGCTATTACCATTCGGGATTTGTCAATGTTGGCCCCAGGACTATATAGTACTAGTGCGTTTAGTATCTTGCATCATTATGCGATCTAGCAGCGATGATCATGGGATATCACAGCTGAATGTAATGGGATTTCGATGTTTACAAAGCTGTATTTTTTGGGGCTTTACTTCGGATAGGAAGAAACAGATACATATCAACAACAACAACAACAACAACAAAAAAAAAAAAAAGAGCTCCTTGCTGGGTACCGGCCATTATATGACTTGCCTCATGTTTGGGATTTTGGAGGAAGTCTGCAAGAGCCTTTTCGAATTCATTTCCAAGACTCTTGACATGTCCCGCGAGTTCTGTGTGGTTATCTACTGGTAGTTTCTGCTTGGACAAAGTTTCATACGTGGCTCTTTCCTTAGCAAAGCCTTGTAGAATGATCGTCGTGAATGCCTTCAGCCTTGCCGAGTTGAGGTGGTCGGTCTGCATTCAGCTTAGTATGATTCTTTTCTAACCAAGCAAGATTGACATGGAACAGTTGTCATATCTTGGAAGATACGGTGTCCAAAATGTCCCTGATAAACGAGCGAATATCATGATAGTGGCCCAAGTATGTGAAGACTTGGTCCGCTGGAACAGAGTCCAAATCCGCCAGGGTATTTCTCGCCGAGTTGCTACTCATCATGAGATTGTAAAGCTCATAACCGCAGCGCAACCTCTGTCCAGCACCACCGTCGAAGTTCTTGACGCATTCATGGGTGGAGAGTATTTGCTGGTGGCAGCTAGAGAAAGGGTTTGAATGGACACAAGAGGCGCCAGGAGGACTGATAGTATGAACTGTTTGAACAGCATCGTGACATATCTGGTATGTCCGTGTAGTTCGTACTCTGTACAGTTTCTTCATGTCGGTTACCCTATGCATTTTATAAGGTTCGTTCCAAAGCAGATCATACTGCGAGGGGCGGCTTATCCACACACTGTGGGTATTGGGTATCAATAGTTTGCTCAGCTGCGGTGATAAAATTTCACCTCTGCATAAGCCGAAGCTAGTCCTAGTTTGCCCTTCGTAGTCCACTCTGTACCGCTGTGCCAACTCAACCGGAAAGCGAACCGCCATATGTACGCTTTAAAAACCAATGTGACTCTATTATGGCTGTAACTCGTCTAATTGAGGTGTTATATGGCTGCTATGGCATGTAGTAATTATAATACGAAAGAGCCGATAAATCCGTCTGTCCCTGAGCTCCACTTTTTACCACCGTTTATGGCAAAATTCTGGACTCTGTTCCTCCCTTCTACAATACAATGGAATCCCAAAATCGTTGCAAGCGGATAAGTGTGCAGCTTCTATGTTTTAATTGGGAAGGGCTGTGTATGCCAACATAGGTCCTTTAGCAGCATCTTTTGAGAGATTCGGATCTTGTGTACCTATAGAAGAAAGCCAGGGTATACAAAAGTATAATGTTAGAAGCTAAGTAATACGGTATTTGTATGGCACACTAATTCCTCAAAATGCTCTGACTGTAAAACTCATAGTATACAAATGAGACTATCTATTCTAGCCATGGCATTGAGAGATGCTTGACACTTGGCCTTATAATCAACAGCCGCAATGAAGGGCTAGCCTGGCGAAAGCCTTTACCAGAAAACACTCCGCCCCCATAGGCTCCCTATCCGCCGTACGTGTCCACCACGATTTTGCGGCCTGTGACGCCCGCGAATTTGCCGGAGGGGGTTACGCCAACATCGCCGGACGGCTGGATCTGTAGTTTCGAATGGGTCAGTGGCTCAACTAGAAAGTATCTACATGGTAAACTAAGCAAAAAGCCCCACATGGTAGATGGTCTGGGAGTCCAGATACTCTGACGGTATCGCCTTGCGAATGACCTGATCGATGACTGCTTCACGGAGTTCCTCAACGGTCACATCTGGCGTATGCTGGGCGGTTAAGATAATCGTATGGACGCGTAGGGGAATCAGTTTTCCATCCTCCCGCATGTGCTCTACTGTAACCTGCGTTTTGGTGTTTAGGAGCAGCCAAGGAAGAATGCGACAGGTCAATGGTCAAGGGTAGACCTCGCCCTCACCCGCGGGTGAACAAACAAATCAAACATTATAATATTAGGTTAGATTACCATTTTATGCATACAAATCAGGTAAAGCGTGGTAATTTTATGAAATTTTATGAAAATGAGGGTCGGGTGGAGGGTCTGGGAGAGGTCTAGTCAAGGGCCTACAAGTTGTCAGTTAGCATTTGTGCGATAGACGTGAACAAGCCCGACAGTGCTCACAGTAATTTAGGGGTCTCATCGGAAGCATAGCTGAATATTATACCCTGTCCCAGCAGTTTCTCCCTCGGCCGGCTCGAGGTCCACAGAATGTGCAGAGCTAGGCACCCGTCGCTCGACATGGTTTATGACTTGACAAGTTTGATAATCAAGCTCTTGCTCAGGTGTGTCATGGCCAATGTCTTTAAGGACCATGCGCACAATGGCATCGACATCAAAGACGGCGACGGATTCGACAACCCCGAACACACAGACCAAGCCTGGTCGCACTGCAGCTTCTTTGGCAACCTTGGAGAGAGGGTTATCTTTCAAGCAGAAATCAAGGATGGCATCTGCAATCTGATCACATATCTTATCCGGGTGGCCTTCGCCAACAGATTCCGAGGTGAAAAGAAAGGTGCCAGGGGGCGCAGTGTACTTCATGATGGTATGTATTGTAGATTTAGTTAAACGAGCATGGAATATGGATTATTTGTTCCGTTTTATATTCAAGCTGTACTTTGATGACATCTAATTGTATAATATGATCTAATTATTTCCTGTACAAACCCGTGAGAATGTAAGCCAGCATGGTGAGCCGAGAATGTAGACTAGACTAGTATGGGCTGCATGCATAATTCATTTCTTTTAGGGATTCAATGGTTTTGTACAGAGTATATCAGATCATTCCGTGACGGTCTCAAGCAATATAAATCTATTGGTAAACTCTCTGGCGAAATACTAGCACGAGGAAGGAAAGGAAAGAACGCTGGGCCTGCCAGCGCTGGACTATTTAATGTGTGAGGAATCTCGTCCTATAACCGAACAAAGGAATCAACATAAAGGAATCAAGCATGTCATATGACTGAGCAAGTGCTCATGCTCCGTGACAAATTTTTCACCAGGTGTAGAGTATACTTCGTATTATTCATTACAGGAACATGACCATAATGGTCAACATATGTTAGCACAGACCCTATATAGATGATCCAATTACCTGGCTATCAGGGTGGGCACTCAGGCTGTTCAGCTGAAAATGCCGCAACCCCCCCCCTCTATGTGCAGCTAGGATCAACCAAAGGGGGGAGTCGTGCCTGAATATAGGTTGATCACCGGTGAGAGCCGGGCTGATCTTTCTCCCGAGTACTCTTATATCACTAATGGGACCTTATTTCGGTAAGCCTGACAGCCGCCACGCAGGCCATCTGCTAACCTCAATCTGGATCTCCCTGCTCTGTATGTGGAGTCTCAAACTGTTATAGACGACATGGAGCGCAAACAGCCAGGTGTAATACGCCCCAAAGGTGCCGCTGCACAAGCTTTTAATGTCCAGACCATGGCTCATTTTGTTGGGTTGGTCGTTGGTCCTCTTTGGGGTGAATTTATCAATTACCGCTATGGCTGGGAGACTGACATGGACTCCGGGCTTGTTCACTTCTGTGAAAGCAATTCTGATGCTTTGATTGAGTGGCAAATCTCATGATCGTGAAGTTCATAGAATTGGAGAGACCGAACCTCTTCTACAAGGCAGATCGAGTGGATAGGGGGATATCATCCACTTCGCGTGGGCGATTTCGGAGCTTTACCTTTCACCCATGTTTCTCGAGGACATCGGTATCTAAGTTATATTTCTTTTATCTAAATGACAATTAATTATATCTCTTTAACAGTATAAAGCCGGCCTTAGAGTGTTTACATTGAAGCCGTATCAGTTTGCTAGTACCATTGATCATTGGATTTCCCATTCCTGCCTGCAACACTAGGTTATAGGACACTACGGCCTGAGTATGCTATTAGTGGTATGTGTGATATCCACATGTATGCTCACTGAAAATACCAAAACTAGCGCCCCCAGCGGCTGCTGATAGGGCAGGGGACCCCCGTGGTAGCGGATCATGTTGGTCATAGTTGGCGTCATCATCGCCGTCGCCGTCGTCTTCATGTTCGTCGATACCGGAAATCTTTCTTGCAGTTGAGTCATAGTCGCCATAATGATCATCAGTTCTTCCCGGATTGAAATCGCGCGGCGCTGCGCGATGCTGGGTGATGGCTCACCCCCGGTTCGGCCGGTTAGTAGTTGAGTAGGTGACCACCAGTGAATCCCGGCTGTTGTATGTTTTCCTTCCCCCTTCCCCTCCTTATTCTAAGAAAATTGTAAAAAATTGCCTCCTGTCGAGACTATTTGAACGGTTTACCCGCCTGCCCACTACTTATCTGTAGTCGGTGGACTAAGACGCAACGTCAATATCAGCGAACGTAAGACTATATTCCATGTATCATTTTCATACAGCGTATTCTCTGTCAACTAGACAAGTAATGCCTAAAAGTAATGTCACAGCCATTTTAGATACATGGGCTTTCATGATAGATCCATTTCAGTCCAATACTTCTTAGGAATCACAGGCACTGTTGCATTCCTAATCTTCATCAGTCTGCGTTGCTGCTGCTCAATTCATCGGTTAAGTCTGGTCAACTGCCACCTTTTTCTTTTTCATTTCTGGCCTTGTGTACTCCTAGGGACATTTCTGACGCTATTCGATATATTGAAATCTTTGCTGTTCTCGTCTTTAAGTTCTGTCGAGGAGAGTGAGTATCAAAAACATCTCATACATAAGGATTGGCTAACAACGTACTTTGAATAGTAGATTCACAGTAAGGATTGTCACCTAGACTAACCAAGGCGACATTATTTACGGTAAATACTCTGGAGACTACGGTCGTATCTGCTATGCCGGTGTTGAGGATCAGTTCTCATCCAATAGGAACAAGCTTTTCATTAAGTATGTTGGTTATTCTCTTTCACGATATGAGTTTGGCAGATATGCAATTTCCTATGCGATTTAGGACTCTATCCTTAGCTCTGCTACCGGATAAATCTGACGGAGTGTATTAGTTGGCTCGAGGGCGTATAGCGACTATGCCACCCCTTCCCCAAGATCATAATCTACAGCGACATCATAATCATCTCTGTTTATATGCAGTAATTTTAAATTGGAATAACTAGATGAAGGTGTGATATTGGACTATAAACCGGGACCCTTCTCCCTTGAAGATCAACTGCGTCTGAATCATTCCTTATTCTTACCCACCCAGTCCAAGCGCATCAGTCACTGACCCGAGTCCCAGACTCCCCAGTAACTTATCAAGTCCCAGTCCACCCAGAAGGCTGTTCACAAGACCACCCAGTCCGAGTCCATTCAGCAGACGACCAACTAGTCCCAACACACCAGTCAGCAACAAGCCCACCGCCGCAATGACCTGGCCCAGCGGCTCCGTGAGCAGCGCCCACAGCGGATTAAGCTCTTTCTTCGCATGAGGCATGTCCGCGATGCGATTCTTCGCGTTGTCAATCGTCGTGCAGACCGTCTCGGACAGCTCCTTCAGTTGCTCCGCCAGCGCATGTTCTTCCTTGGACGCCTCGTGCGAGGCGGCGCGGGCTTTCGCATTGGCCGCGACGTGGCCGTCCGGGTCGAGGGCGCGAATTGCCCCGTTGCTTTCTTGGAGTATGTTGCCGCCTTCTTCAAGAAGAGGCTTGACTTGTTTTACGAGCCCTTCTTCATCGAGTTCTTCTTTGGGAGTGCGATCTGCGCGTTCGACGTGCTGAAATGGTGTTAGTTGAGTTTTTGCAGGAATTTGTTGGACTGGTGGGACTTGCCTCGGAGATTGTCTTGCAGATGGGGCGGAGACGATCCAGTGTCTGGCCGACGATGGCATTCATCTTCTTCGCCAGCTGGCGGTCCTCTTCTTCCTCCTTCTGCTTCTGCAGTTCCTCCGGGGATGGACCGGGCTCTTCGGCTTCAGGCTCAGGCTCAGGCTCGGGGATGTTCTCGATCAGAGTACATTCGCCCAGCTTGTTGCCGTCATTGTCCACGACGTTGCCATTGTCGTCAATTTCTTTTCCGATGAGTGTGGGCAGGTTGCCGGAGGTCAGCTTTCCGATGAGGTTTCCGTCAACATCGCGCACTTCTCCTTCGCGGGTGACCTTGCGACCAGCCATGGGGTTGACGTTGCGCTTCTTCTCATCGGGCTGCCAACGTTCCGCACGACCAATTGTGTTACCACTCTTGTCAAGGATTTCGCCGTCTTCGTCGACCTGGCGCCCAAGCAAGCGCAGGGCATCGCCTTCGATGACACGGCCGATTGTGCTGCCCGTGGCATCGGCCACCACGCCGTCCTTGCCAACGACGGCAGTCTCGAAGCCATAGAAGGGACCCTCAGGCTTCTCCTGCTCAGCGCCGGGGATCAGCTCTGCCTTGCCGAGGACCTGGCCTTTGTCGCCCCAGATCTGGCCTAGGCCGTCGACCTTGCGACCAGCCAGTCGACCATCGCCGGAGACAATGCGCCCAAAGACGTTGCCCTGGGCGTCGACGACATTGCCGACCTTGTTGACTGTCTTGCCGTCCAGGATGGAGAGATCAGTCTCAGCCTTCTCCTCAGGACGCTCGTACGGCTCGTCGGACGGTAAGTCGCGCTGTTCCTGCTCGGCGGAGAGGGGCTGGGTTTGGATGGGGGTTGTAGGCTGGTCGTCGAGGGGGTTGGGTTTCTTGGAGTGGGGGGTGATGTTGGTAGACATCTTGATGGGGTTGGTTTCGACAGGATTGAGTTTGAGATTGGGGTTGATACTTGGTGTTGGGATTGGTTCAATACATAAAAGATCGTAGATGGTTGAGTGGAAGAATCATATGTTGATATCGTTAGGTATAAGTCGTACGGCGTAAGTCGTTATAATATATATATCCTTATCATCAACTCCAACAACCGTAGGCAGTTACCATCGATGTCATACCATACCAAGGTCGTCATCATCATCATCATCACAATCCCATCTCTTCTTGATTAGAACGAGCCCACTGACGTCAGAAACCACATAAGCTACACAAATTTTCCACCCATAGACCACGGTAGACTTGGTTGATGATAATAATAGTAATTAAAAGGAGACCCCAGATCTCCCCATGATGCAGAACATGCAGGATTGGCATCATCTTATCGGGTCTTGTGGGATGATTGGAGGGCGGAGTGCCAATCATGACAACGGGCGTGGCCACTCGATAGATTAACCTGCCTTTCTCAGGGCCCGTTATGAAGTTATGGGCCCACTTGTTGGGTTGAGGGGGTGCGCTTGCGTCAGATTTTGCTATGTTATACTGGATTGGATTAATTGCATTGGATTAGTTGGATTGAATGATGAAGTTGGCATTGTATTGAAAAAAGAACTCTAGCTTTGCACATCAAATGAGCATCAGAAAGCGAAAATGGCTGCTACGGCTTGGTAACTAGTAGATATAATGGAGGATCTTTCTGAACTAGGCAGTCTCTCGACGAGAACAAGACCACAGCATCCTGCACGATGCAGTGATTGCAACCATGACGGCCATAATAGGCTAGACATTTAGAATGCACTCTTAGATAGTATTAGGTTTAATAGATTTGGCAGGCTTGAAATGAAGGGGACTAGATAGATGTACAAAGCACAGAAGCCTAGTGTCCGGTTATGCTATTGATGAAATGTCGTTTGCTGATAGAGGTCCCAAGGTGCTTGTATCCAGAGCAGAGGCGAGACGGCCAGCAAGAGAGGCGGCTGTTTCAACTGCCGAATTGCCTCCTTTGGTTCAGGTTCAAACATTAGTTCCACGTCATGAATTGGTTCCTGCTTGTTGCCTTGTGACACATCCCCAATTGCCGTAAATCTCTGAAAATACCACTAGTATACACATAATCTGGATGCATCTCTCATCTTTGCACTACACTGTAACAGTAAAAGGATAGTAATCCAGGTGCTGCATGGTATTCCACAATCTCCGCCAGTTGCCGAGGAGGGAATTGTTTGAAATTGATTAGTTAAGTTCTCAACTTGCAGTGGGCTAAGCAGCCCTTTACCCCTTTACTGAGTGCTGAAAATGCTGATCCTTCACTAACATCCTAAATTTCACAAAGATATCAATCATCTAAAATCGAATTGTACCAGCTTTTGCATACCCCCCTTTAGCCAGATCCCTTTCAATCCTGAAGACCGGGCAAACGAAGTGGTCAGGGGTACGAATGATGGTGATGTAAGCATTGGCTGAAGGCGACTTCAGGGTTCTTGGGGAATGAAAAGTCTTCTATTTGCCTCCACCCACTCTTTGAATCCCATGGAAGACTCCCCTGTGTACAACTGCACGTTCTCAACGCCAATGTTGTAGCATGCGTGGTCCGCTAGCTCATTCGATGTGTCTCCAGACTTTCGCACTATATATTCCGTCATCGGCTTGGGAATGCCAGCCTGAGTGTACTGATCCAAAGCCTCCTGTTCGCTGAGGGCTGTGACCTTAATGTCTTTGCCAATAATCTTCCCAATAATCGCAATAGCATCTCCCTGCGCAATGACCTGCGGGCCATACAAATACACCTTCCGTTGCCCATTTCGCGGTCCCTGCACCAAGATCGTGCCGCCCACACGGCCCATGTCTATGGGCGTGATAAAATCAAACTTGAAGCCAGGTGCATAGACTTTTACCTCTCCAGCTTCAATTCCCTGCTTGTATCGTAACAAGTTCGTGGCAAAGCCACCGGGCCTTAGCGCGACGTAGTTATCAGGCCCGAATATCTCGTCAAGACTGATCTCGACTTGCGCGTGGATGTAAGGGATAACTTCACTCGGGGGAACGTCTCTCGGCTCTCCTGCAATGGTGTAACTGCTCAGGAAAACAACAAACTCAATGCCGGCTGATCTGAGTGCTGTGAGGGTGGCTCTCATATGGTCAGAAGTACCGTGAGCAAGATAGGTGAATGCACGCTTTGTCCCTGATACATTCACAGCTGCAGCGACAGAGTCGGGGCTGGTCAGGTCGGCATGAATTCTTTCATAACCACCTTTCCGTTCTTGCTCAGCACTCAGGCCAGGAATAGGCTTCTGAATGTCTCGCATGGCCAAGAATACTTTGGCTCCATTCTCTTGGGCAGTACGTGCCGCAACGGAAGCGACGCTACCAGTCGGGCCAAAGATAATCACAGACATCGGCCAGGATGGTAGGGCTAAAAGAGGTCACGATATTTTGGGGTAGATGTATGAGATGAGTTTCACGGATAAGCAAGTAGCACTTTTATAGCATTTTTAGGGGAAGTGGGCTTCACTCGTCATGCTCTTCGGACTTTAGACATTATCTCCGTGGAGCGGCCCCCGGTAGTTATAGTTAACCATCAGCCGATAGACCACCAGTGAATCCCGGCTGTCGTATGTTCTTGTATCGCCGAAAACACCGATAAGCCCGCCCGTCACCGAGATCCACCTTTCAACTACCATTCATGGCCGAACCCTGGATTTTCTTCACTCTTTTTACTCATCAACAACAGAAAAAATGGACTCCCAGAATCGTCGCAAGCGGAGAAGGACGCGGCTTTCATGTATAGAATGCCATCGGCGTAAAGTCCGTTGCGACCGCAATGATCCATGTGGCCGGTGTATGTCGGCAGAGATACGCTGTGTCTATAAGGCCTCTGGGGACGAATGCTCGACAAGAGGCAATTCTACAGAGAGTCTCGGTACTCGTATCGCGCAGGCATCCACGACCAACGTGAGAACTCCGCGCCATGCTGAACAAGACACGCCCCCTGCAGCTGCACCAAAACAGCACGATGGGAGCCAGAGGGAGCTCCCGCATGCACGGGACTGTATCACAGAAACTCATCGCGGCAGGACTGATCCGATGGATCAGCATAATGTCCGTGGGATCTTATCCAAAGCTTGTCTCTTCGGAAATACCCATCCCATCACGACCTATCGCCAGGTTCGCTTTTCTTGCCCCATTTCTAGTGTATAACGGGCCCGTCGATGTATTGCTAATGAGAACCAGTGTGATGAAATGTATCCAGCGAACTGCAATGTCAACTCCGGGGGCTCTAAAGACACCCGGTCGTCGCTGCTATCTGAGGCGCAGGCTCTGATCGCTTCCTCCAAAGCTCTGGCACGATCTGTGAAAAGACACCAGACGGTTACAAGCCTAACATTGGACGAGGCAGCCAGGACTTTGCCAGCTCGGGACGTTAGTAATATACTTGTCGATCATTGTATGCGCATCGTGGAGGGCCCCTTCCGTATCCTCCACATTGTAAGCTTTCACCGGGAATACTCGGCCTTCTGGGATGATCCGGGCACACGACGGCCTCTGTTTATCGTCATTCTCCTTCTGGTTATGTCTATTAGAGTCCATTTCTGCTACGAGGAAGAAACAGAGGCCCTGGTACGTCCTCATGTGCGCCAGTGGGTTCAGACGGCCCAGTCATGGCTGTCGAACACCCAGTGCAAGGAAATAGCTACCATATCGGGCCTACAGGCTCAGTGCTTGCTGTCCGTGTCTCTTCAATTCAATCACGGCAAGCCCCAGGGGATCTGGCTCGCGCAAGGAACACTGCTACGAACCGCCATCTATATGGGCTTACACCGTGACCCGTGTCACTTTCCAGATATGCCTTTTTACCATGTTGAGATGCGACGGAGGCTGTGGAGCACGGTTTTGGAGCTTGATGTGCAGGTATCAATGGACCTTGGGATGGTTCCTACAACGAGCGACTTCGATACTCTGCCCCCATCCAATGTCGACGATGATGCCTTCGATGAGACAACGACGACGCCTCCCAGACAGGCGACTCTGTCGACCCTGACCCAAGCCTCGCTGCAAATCGTCCTTCGCAGCTCCTTAGTGACCCGCATGACGATAGCTCGGCTCATGAATGATTCATTCACCGAGCCGTCATACGAAGATGTCCTCCAAGAGACTAGCACTCTAACAAGACTTTTTGCCGCCACCGAAATGAGCCTGGACTTGCTTTCTGCTGCACCAGGATTGACTACAGTCCATCGAAACCTAGTCAACTTTCTCACGCGCCGTTTCATGCTAGCTTTGCATCGACCGTTCGCGACCAAGGCATTCCAGGACCCACGCTACCACTATTCCCGCAAGATCTGTCTCGATAACGCCCTGCTTCTGCTCGCATCCGAGCCCGATCGAGACTTTGACCAATTGCTGCTGATGTCTGTGTCACTCTTCCGGCATATAATGCACCACGCCACCATTCTCATTGTCCTGGAAATTATGGGACAGATCAAAGAAGACCAAATCGATAAGAAACTGCTCCAAATCCACCAGGAAGACCGAACACGGCTTCTGGCAGCAGTTCGACAAGTCCCGAGCATCACCGCGAAGCGTCTCCACTTTGGCGAGACCAACGTGAAGAGCCACGTCTTCCTGCAGATGGGCATCGCGCAGGTCGAAGCCATGGAACAAGGACTGGAAATCACGGCACACGTTATAACGGCAGCAACGAAGAGCGCGCGACAGGCTCTGGAAATCCTGCAGTCGCAGAGGGCGATGAACGAGCATGAAGACGGCCATGCATTCGAGCACCTGGGATCGGAGCTTGGTCTCGTGAGCACGAATGATTCCGTTCCTCTTGCATTGCCCGAGAACGGAGATATGGACTTGGAATTAGGTGACATGGCTAGTTGGTTATTCTCGAACTGGGTGGACGAGTATCCTCTGTAGTCTGTCGTGCGTAGACGAACTTAACCAGGTCCTGACAAAGAAAGAGTCGACTCATGATATATATTTATATATAAAGAGAGAGAGAGAGAGAGAGAGAGAGAGAAAGAAAAATAGAAATTCGATAACTCTACAGCCAGATTATTAGGGTTAAGTAGGGTTGATAATATCCAGCCTATTCTGTGGTGTAGGGTTAGCATTTGTAAATGACTTCCAACGTGAATTTTGTTGCAGACAATCCCTATTTTCTCTGTTTTGATGGGTTTTGGTCCCCTGAATTCTCCCTTCCCCCCCCCCCCCCCCCCCCCTTTTTTTTTTTTAAAAAAAAAAAAAAAAAAAAAAAATCATTCTTTGATATCATTTTTTCATAGGATTTTTCATCTCTAAGTTAATAGGGCAATTCCTTGTTATCGCCGCTCGTCGCCCGAGTTTTCCACCGAGCGCCGCTAAAACCGATCATAGACAATATATTGAAGAAAGGTACATACACTCCATTGAATAATTTCAGAATCCAATTCGTTTCGGCTTCTCTTCTTCCCCGTTCCTTTTTTTATTTCCTGGCGCGATTATCCTGGTCTCCATGGTGTGAGATGGTACCATTTCCACGGGTTGACAGGATATCTATGGCAAGTCTTCAACATATTTATGCAACCTATCGTAGTATTATATCTGACATCTAAAGTCATTATGTATTATCAGCCGAGAGTCTGTCAGCGAAGCTATCAAATTGCGAGAATGTGTCCACTAGACTGGCGCTGAGTGTTCCAAACACCAAGTTCTCGATGGTTCAGGATACCAATACAACCAGGTCGAGACAATCACAATATACTAACCCTCACAAAGGCCTATAAGCTCCTCTTTCAGTAGTTCGAGTATCCCTTTATCAAGTCTTCCGTCGTCCAAGTCACAGACAACGTCATATATGTAGAGATCCTCCACTTTGCTTTCCCATCCCTGCTCTGACATGAATTCCTGTATCTTTTCAAAGATTCCCCCCACGATACCGTGAGTACATACGGGATTATCCGCGGCGATTTTCAGATTCCCGATTACAAAGATCTTCTTGTCCATTGAGAAGAGTCATTGGCAGATGAGCTGCAGGGATGATTGGCTTCCAAAAGATTCTGGATTATGTTGATACACTTTCAGTGTCCTGAGTACTTGTAGTACTGGTTAAGGGTGCCGCAATGTCGACTCTCCGCATAGCCTAACTTCACAAACATTGCTTTGGGAATCGAACTGCAGAGAACCGCCTTGTGAGAAAGTAAATCTCTCCAATTGTACCATTGTCTTTGCAAAAGTCTTAGAGAACTTGCAGACGGCGCTTATCCAGCACATCTAGAGAGATGGAATGGTTGAACCAAATCCTGGGAAGCGGAATCCCGTCAACAAAGTCCATTAGAATAAAAGGACACCGCAGCCCGCTACGACAATCGGCATCGAATAGTGGACCATGGGAAAAGGGATTGTAGTCTCCCACTTCAATGACTGCATTGTATGAGCCTTTCATATCCAAGCTTGCGTAGCAGATGCATTGAAGCTGTTGCGCGAGGCGGATTGGGAGCCTTCTAACGCCCAGCGGATGCCTTCGCTGGATTCTAGTGGACGCACGATGTTGAAGGATCCGGATTTAGGGGTAACACTTTTGTGCATCAAATATGAACATCAAACGGGTTATTCGGGTCGTCCTACCCCGCCTCGGATGGTTGATCACTATCGAGCCTGGCTGTTGTATGTTTGATTTTGATTTTATGAGTAAGTGAGGAATTGTTCTACTCTATAAAGATGAGTATATAGTATGGTAGACGGTATCATATGTTGGTTTGATCAGGTTGAATGATTACCCCTCGCCTCGATATATATATATATATAAAATGTACACTATCAAGGATTATAGTTAATAACCTCAATAGTCGTATCATCTAAGCTCACAGCTTGCGCATTTCTCGTCTCCACCCCGGAGTACCGGTTTAACCAACCCAGCACCTGCTGATGCCACACGATGCTGTTCTCGGGATCTTGTACCCTGCTTGATGTCAGCACTACACCCTTGTTTTGTTGTATGGATAGTCAAAGTCCCCATACCAATGGTTCTCATCCGGGAAGTTCAGAAAACGACTAGGAATTCCAAGTTCCTGGAGGACGTTGAAGAGTGCGACACCTTCTGATACGGGAAGACGATAGTCGTGCTCGCTGTGAATGACGAGCATGGGCGTGTCCCATTGGAGGATGCGCTCAGGGGAAGAGGGGTCCCAGAGGCGGTAATTGTCGCGGTTGTCCCAATAAGTGCCATTATTCTGTACCATGTCAGTGAGCAAATCTCAAGTAAGGAGAGTGAAGGAGAATTGACGTACCTCGTGCTGAGCGAACCACAACTCTTCCGTGTTGATCTTTGCGTCTGCAATAAAGCTTCCGTCATGGCTAACCAGGGCTTTGAACCTGCGGCCCAGGTCATTACCCTGGATCCAGTTGATCATGAATCCGCCGTAACTGGCACCCGCTGCCACCCCGTGGTCTGTGTCGATGAAGTCAAAATTATCGCGGACGTATTCCCAACATTTGACTAAGTCGTCGTAGGGTGATCCTCCTATCCTCGCTATTAGAGTATTGCATAGATCATCATGGAAAGCAGATAACATACCCCAGTTATTCTGGATCGCATCTGTGAGCGCATCGCCGAAACCAGTGCTACCAGTCGGGTTTGGTGCCACGACCACGTATCCCTGGTCTGCGAACACCTTGGCATTCCATCGTGTGCTCCATGAATCAGCCCAGGAACCCTGAGGGCCACCGTGGATGTAAAATAACAGAGGGTAAGATTTGCTCTTGTCAAAGTTTTCTGGATATACGAGGAAAGATTGAATCTATCGGGTCAATACCAGAAAGCGAATAAAGAACAAGAAAGCTTACATCAGTCCAATTACCCTGATAATAGAACTCACCAACATCAGCAGCACTGAGCCCCTTCAGCTCAGGATCGATCTCATTAGCAGACGCCAAAGTCTTGATGAGACCCTTCTCCGGACTCGCAATGTAAACGTTCCAGCTTGTCCAAAGAGTACTGCCGGTGACAAGCCAAGTTGAGTCGGGAAGCTGGTAGTAAGATGTCACAGCACCGCCGTCAGTGAAGTTCTGGGACTTGAAGTCATCTTCAGAATCTTCTGGAAAAGAGAAAAGCCTGGAGCGGCCTTTGTCTTCACTGGTAACCAACAGAGTCTTTCCATCTGCAGTCCATTTCGCAGTGTCCGGAGACCGGTCCCAACCCGTCGCAAGACTTGGAATAGTAGAGTCGGAGTCAATGCTGTATACATAAAGTGTGCGGCGGTCCGATTCGTAGTCATTGTCTTTCATCTGGAAGTAGGCCAACTTGTCACTTTCAGGAGAGAACACAGGGTTGCTGGAATCTCCATCGATTCCCTTGGGCTTGGCTGCGCTTTCGGGGCTATTAATCGCAACAGGCTTCTTGGAGCCATCATGGGGCACAAGGTAGATATAGGAAGTTGTGAAGTTGGCCTTTGGAAGGTCTGGTGCCTTGCTCTTGAAAGCTACCCACTTTCCATCCGGAGAGAGATTATAGTCTGATGACGTTCCGAACGGGGGATAAGGGGACTCAGCATTCTTGATGGGTGATACCAGGTTCCGTAGCGGGCCTCCAGAGACATAGCGGGGCTTTCCATTTGTACTAGAGGCGTTTCTAGCCTTCAAGGTACCGGAGAAGACAGCATTGAATTTAGTAGTGAGATAGCTATCCCAATGTCGGACGTATATACTGTCGTAGATCCGGGCAGAGCTTCGAGGCGTGATGGCCAGTTTCTCATTGTACGCTGTACCATTGCTATATGACTCTGCATAAGCAACAAATCGTATATCGCCGGTTCCCGTGGCGACGGCTTTCAGCCCCGAGAAGGAAGCCGGCAATGAAGCGGCCTTGTATCTACATTTATGAGTGATAAACAAAAACATAAAATGAACTGGCTAGCTTACCCATTCTTAAAGTCGGAAATATCGGAAACCCATAGCTCCACACCACCAGGGATGTTCGCGTTGGTGCTGTTGATATACAAGACACTAGAATCTCCCAGCCACACAATTTCGGAGACATCGCTATCGTTCGTGAGCCGGTTGATCTCCCCGGTTTTCAGGTCGATCAGGCTCCACCAAGAGGAGGACTCGTGAGTTCCGAAGGAATATTGTGACGTGGAAAACAGTGCGACATCCTAGTATGACCTACAGTGTCACCAAAACCATGCTCAATCAGCACGTGAGATTGGACTGTGAAATTTTCACATACGCCAGATCGGTTGGGGATAGCTTCGCTTCTGCTTGGAGCAGAGATAAGTTGCCTGGTTTGAAGATCAGAAACGCTATTTGTAGATCTCCGTCTAGGTTGATAAGCACTGACTCGGGTGTTATGGCCAAAGCAGTCGACGCTGCAGCAAGGACGGAGAACCACCGGAGCGGTCCCATAATGAGCTAAGATCGAGTATGCTCTGCTGGCATATAGACATAGAAGAAAGTGCGCCGTAGGAGCAATTTATAATCGTGAGGTTGACGGGTCACGCCGCCAGACCACCATCTTTTCCTGTATAACCCCTTACCGGATCAGGAAGGAGAAAATAACTAGCACAGCTTCCAATAAATCATGCATGCACTAAATGATCTGAAATGCAGGGCCCAATTGCATCAGCAGTCGAGAGATAGGTTACATCGGATAACCTCGGTTCTTTCTGGAGGGGTAAACACGCTAAAAAAGGGACTGTTGTTGCTGTTCGCTATTCCTTCGACGGCATTATGAGTATCACAGCGCCATGTGGTGCCATGCGCCTTGTGTAATAACAACAGCTTATCGAAAACCATGTGCTGATTATCGTATCACTTGGAAGTACAGGTTCGTTTCTGTTACTCGTGGCTGATGTTTCCGAGGCATGGTTCCGTCCTCACAGTGGTAGTCTGATATACATCAAGATGGCGCGGCAGGGTCTATCTTGCAGCTTCCGGGTTTCTCGCGGAATATGGCCAAATCGCCGATTCACGCCAAAATGGCGCGATATCAGTTGGTGTTGGACAAGATTGCTGTTTCTACTTCCGAGGCACTAATGCTCGTTTGACATTTTGATGACACAGGACAAATTTGATCTGAACGCGATATGGACAGCAATGTCTCAGACGAACTTCATGTTAAGCGATGCCCTTCCAACACCCTTCCCACCAGTGTGGAGATGGTCATGTCAGGATTGAGACGGTGTGCCTGCGAGCTGTCCGACCTAGTCTATATGTAAACCCGCCAGCTATTAAATCGTCCATGGTCTTCTAGTTTAGACCCAACCGGCGAAACGATAAAAGCCGTAGCAGATTCCCCAAGGGTTAGCTTCTTTCCCAGAAATATAAACAAGGATTGACCTCCGGAGCCATTTGGTTCTCGGTTTTTTATACGAGTATGATTGTATCGACGGAGTTTGTAGCGAAGAGCGGTGGTTGGAAGTACACAGAATTCTTATGCACTGATTGCTGCATATGTGAAATTTCCAACATATCAAGATATAGTTACAAGCCATTATTTAGTCTCCAATTGTATAGGACAAAAATATGTACCAAGATATGCAACTTTCTGGCTCGACTAATCACGTACTTTCTCAAGGCTGCGCCCAAGATCAGAACACCGTCTCTGCAAATCTCAACCGACCCCCCAGCAACGATAGTGAGCCAACCTCGACATCATTCCGTTTTGGCAAATTAGCTCCTCTTGTCTTCCCCGCACCCGCACCCGCACCCGCAGCAGCCCGCACTCGTGCCCTTTCCTGCTGAAAGACAAACCAAGTCATGTCAGCATTCCAAGTTTCCATAGCCTGTATCGCGTCGTCGACTGCTCTAGCCTCGACCTTGAGAGTCTCCGGAATCTTGGCTTCTGTCTCAGATGATGAGCGATAGAAGGCAAAGTAGTAATCAGGTCCAGCGTATCTCGCTACCCAAGCACCGATGAACTCGCAAATCTGGTCACCCATCGGAAGAGGAAGACGGACGTGTGTGAGTAGTGTAAGAAATAATGATGTTAAGGCCCGCCAGATACTGTGGTGCGGTGTAAATGTACGGATGTTGGATGGCAGTGTCCCTGCTACGGCGACAGCTGACGAGGTGGGAATGGCCGATGACAATGACTGCACGAAGCTAAAGGAGGGTTCGGAAGGTGAATTAGATTTCGGTATCTGACGAGCTGCTCGTCGGTTGAGGACCTTTTCTGCGTCCTGTTGGACTTTGTCCCATGCGCGTTTGTAAAGGCGTTCCCAGCGCGGGAACTCGCTTTCTACTCGGGATGCCATAAAGTCGCCGGCAGTGCTGCACATGACTTGAACGGTTTCAATGGCATTGGTGATGACATATGTTTCTTCTCTAATCTCGGACTCATCGGATCTCTGCTCCGCGCGGTCTGCGGAGGCAGCAGGGGCATCCCTTGTCATGAGGGAATTCGAAGATGACATATCTTTAGCGGAGGAAGGGAAGCTAATCCTCGAGACTACAGGTGGCCATAGGTCGTTGATGAGGGGTAGGAAGCTGGTTTCGTTTTGTGAGAGGATGGGGAAGATTTGTATGACGGTCGAGAGCAGGGAGCGGCGGAGGTACGGGGAAGGCGAGGATAGGTGAGACGGTATCGATTTGATAATGTTCAAGAGGAGTGTGTGTGACTTGGTTAGAGGCTTTTCGCTGTCTTCGGGTTCACGAGGTTCTGGGAGGGGTTCGTCCGTTTCTCCTTCCATTTTTTCCATGAGATCTGCTGCGGAGGTCAAGCTGGGCTCTGGTTGTTTGAGGTCCTTGGACTCCAGCGTCCAGGGCTGTTTCGGATGTGTGGACTTCTCCGTATCCCCATCTTCTTCTTCTAAGAGTCTAGCCCGTTTGGATTTCCGTGCAGCAAAGTCATTGACAAGGGTCGATACGTCAAGCCTCTCGTATTGGCGCTTGCGATGATCAGGGTATTCATCGTCTTCGTTTTCTGTAATGGCCAAAATTGAAGGCGTTTTTGCGCCTTCTTCGACAATGGCAGCAAGAGTCTTGAAAATCATTTCCGTAAGTTTTGGATATCCGTGATACATATCCAATATTCCGAAGATGGAGCCTATTAGGTCATCCAGATAGGGAATCAGTCGTGCCCCACACAACTTGATCATCATCAATAGCACTTGCGGTGGATACGGTGAGACATCGAAAGTATTCAGTTTCAAGCCAACTGCATTAACAAGATAATCGACGTTTTTGATAACCATAGTGCTTGTATCGCCGTAGTTGCACGCCGTCGTGAGGATGTTAAGACACGTCATGGCATGGTTTTGAAGGTTGTTGTTCCCGGAAGCCAAAAGCTGGAGAACAGGATATAGTGCATCCATGAGCTCTGGACGAAAGGCTTCGCCGAGCTGTTGCGCCTGGAGTGCGACCGCTTCTAGGGCAAGTGCCGACACACGCCAGTCTCGCGAGTCATCAATCAGCGGCTCATTTAATATGGGCAATGAAATGTAATACAAGTCTTCTATCATGTTTGATCTCGTGCTAGGAGACACGGAGGAGTCCACATAATCAAACGCTATGAAGTCATCGAAAGCTGTTGTAGCTTGCGAGCTGTTGTTAAGGAATGTCAAGGATAACCAGAACGGAGCAAGTATAGCATCCCCTGATGCATTATGCATCCGCCCAATGATTGAGCCTGTAATTCCACTACCAGAATCCGAAAGGCTAAGCCTGGTTACCATAGACTTCAGATCGGTGAGAGTCTGATGTTGGCTTCGATGCTCCATCAAAACAGGTGGAAAGGTCATTGACTTGTAATTACGCTGGCCCACTTCCAAGCTCAAGTTATTCGATGGATCCAGGCTCACTGGCTGAAGTATGTTGGCTGTGTGTCCAATGACAGCAGAAACACTGTCGCACAAGCCTCCAGCTAAGCCCGTCGTCAGGAGATCAGATCCAGACTGAACTTGTGACAAGATTTGGAAGACAGTCGATATCTGTTTGATACCCCATTGTTTTGCTGTTTCGTCGTTGCCCTGCATAGTCCGTGGAAAAGACATAACCCACGAGTTAAGCGAGTCTTTGAGTGAATCGAGGATTGTTGGATAGACAGTAGCCAGGTGCCTTAGTGATGAATACGCAGCATTTGGTGTCTGCCCTTCGTCCACATCTGACAGGACGACGATGGTCTCCACCATTACGGGTATTGAATCCTGGAGAGTATTTTGACAGTCCTCGATAATCATGAGACATAGGCCAAGGAGAGCAGTCTGTACTTCTGACCGCTCATGGCGCCTTATCTGAACCACATTAACGAGTGCGAGCCTGATCTGTGTAGTTGTAGCTTTCAACCACGAATCATCGAGCACAAGTTTGTCGTTCCCTGTTTCAGGCTGGGCTGTTTCCTCTGTGGTGCTAGCAACGCGATCATTCAAGACCGTCTTCAATATATGCGCAAGAACCTCGAGGCAGATAACGGAAAGCCGGTAGGAGCGCCTTATCTGGGTCGAAGGTTTCAGCACCTTTGTCAAAGCAGAAACCGTGCGCGGCATAATGCTTGCCAGCACAACTCGATCAGTTATACGACGATAAAGACCTTGGAGTGCTTTTGCAGCAGCGAGACTCAAGTCATCAGATCTGCTATCCGTAACGCCTTCAAGCAAGATATATACTGTCTGATCAACAATTGTCGCGGCACCAATCTCATTGTATACAGTTTCCTCCGCGAGAGGGCCACCCAGGGCGTCAAAGATGGCAGAAAAGCAGTTGAAACCCGCAATAATCAATTCCTCCGGCCGAGTACTTGCCGCCTGGCCTCCATTGGTCCTATTTGGTACGCCACCGACTATAAGTGTCAACAGTATTATGAGCTGTTTCCCCATCATCGGGGACAGATGCTGCCGCCATCCTTTTGCGACGAGGATTCGCAAGCAATTGACGGTTAGTTCCAGACAACGCGCGGAAATTCGTTGTGTCTCATTGAGTATATGTGAAAGCGGGAAGAACGCATATTCCGCTAGTTTTTCATCAAGCGCATCCTTATCGGCGAGTTCCTTTAGGTTGTTGTATAATGGCTCGAGGGCTCGGGCAACATCGTTTGAGGTTGCTTGATGGCCACGGAATCCCAACCCAACAGCGCTGAGCTCAACACATTTTGGGCGCAGCTGTCTTCAGTCAGTCGGGCTAGTAAAGTATTGAATAGAGTATATAATTACCTTTCTAAAGGATTCTTGCCTTGAAATCTCCATGACTTGATTGAATTTGCTTCTATGCGACAAAGGCAGTAGTCTAATTCGGTGCAAGTGTATCACAAAAATAGCGACATATCGCAAGCTAACAGCTCATCTATGGCAGCAAATATCCAAGGAGCGATGCTATCATATTAATATCGCATTCTAAATGATATCCTGAAGCTCCAGGCCTCACCGCCTGTGCCCGCATTTTCTGCTTGATTTATAGAGCGGTGAATGAACAGCCATGTTCTTCGCTAAGAATAAGACGAATGGAGGTCATATACCGATTTCAAATATTACTAGTATATAGCTTTTTTTTATAGCTTCTCTTACACATTGAGAAACCTCCCACTTACCGTAGTATGCCCAATTCAAAGCATAGAGTGACGTAGAGCCAGCTTAAATTCAATCACGTGATTTTAATGGATCGCGCGTCACGTCACGTCGCGCTTTTTGCCTACGATCTCGACGGCTGCCTTCAGCGAACAAGAGCCTCAAAATCGACTATATTTATCGCGCATTGTCCTCGCATTAGGGATACC
Organism: Aspergillus ruber CBS 135680; assembly: GCF_000600275.1. Taxonomy (NCBI): domain Eukaryota; kingdom Fungi; phylum Ascomycota; class Eurotiomycetes; order Eurotiales; family Aspergillaceae; genus Aspergillus; species Aspergillus ruber. The sequence continues at coordinate 7,204 of NW_024467328.1, read as the reverse complement.
TATTTTACTACCTCCTCCCTCGACGCGCTTAAGCCGTCTATGCCCTCGTTCAGCGCTCTGTGTTGTCGGAGATCGTTTGCCTACGCTGCAACAAGAATCCAGAATTCACCGTCAAGCCGAATCGGTCTCGTTCCTTTAGCCACGCCTATTTGTGTTAGGGCTTTTGGGTCTTGCGCACAACGACTCAAGGAGTCTGCTGGGACCAGTCCTCGTTTTGCGTCCGGTTTTTCTGCGTTAGATATGTCTGGGAAACAAGCTACACTGGGGTATGTTCGGGATTCCCAGTTGACTATCGGGTGCGTCGCCGGATTGCACTGGATAAATCCTTAGGGCTAGGGTGGGTTTGTTGTTTGATGACTGTTCAGATTGCTGATGCGCTTTATTTCTCAGGAGGTTTTTCGGCTCGAATTCGGACCCTAAAGAAGCCTCGAAGAAGCAGACCACCTTAGCATTCTCGGATAAAAAAAAGAAGGACAATGCCGCGGCTGAGCCGGAGATGACAAATGCCGAGACTGAAACCCCCAATAACGACGAAATGGAAATAGACGAATCTCCGAAGCGGAGATCAAGTGCAGGCAATGGAAACAAAAATGGGGAGGACAAGGTGAAAAAGGAGAAAGACGTCGGTGTTGAAGATAGCGAAGGTTCAGATGTTCAGCACGCACGGAAGAGGCGACGGAGAACATCGGTAGACGAGACCGATGCCCCTGCTAAGAAGAAAAAGTCGCCCTCACCTAGAGGCTCTAAGAAGAAGGAATCCAAGGAGGCTTCGCCACCACCCGTTGTCAAGAAAGCCTCCGGAGAAGAGACGCCTGAAGAGGAGGATAAGGCTTCAGATCTGGAGCCGTCTGCCAGCGAAGAAGAAGATGAAAAGCCCGAATTGAAAAAGAAGAAGATTGAGAAAGTGCAGGAATCACTCAAAGGAACTGGGAAGGAACCTTTTCCTGACTGGAAAGCTGGCGCGCCTGTTCCTTATGCAGCGCTGTGCACTACCTTTTCTCTTATAGAGATGACCACCAAGCGACTGGAGATTTCAGCCCACTGCTCGCTTTTCCTTCGTCAGGTACTTCGGTTGACCCCAAACGACTTGCTTCCAACCGTTCAACTCATGATCAACAAACTGGCCGCAGACTATGCAGGCATCGAGCTAGGCATTGGCGAGTCGCTGATAATGAAAGCCATTGGTGAAAGTACAGGGCGGAGTCTCGGCGTGATCAAAACAGACCAACATGAGATTGGAGATCTGGGCTTGGTGGCGGCCAAGAGTCGTTCGAACCAACCGACCATGTTTAAGCCAAAGCCGTTGACAGTAAGGGGCGTCCATGAAGGCTTACTCGGTATTGCCAAGGTCCAAGGTCATGGTTCCCAAGACAAGAAGGTCTCCGGTATCAAGAAACTCCTTTCTGCCGCAGATGCGGAAACAGCCGGCAAGGGGAGCAAGGGCATCGATATCACCAAAAACAAGGGCGGCCCTAGCGAAGCGAAATACATCATTCGATTCTTGGAAGGAAAGCTGAGACTTGGGTTGGCTGACAAAACTGTCCTTGTGGCTCTTGCTCAAGCAATGGCTATGCACGAAGCCGCATCGAAGGGAGAGAAATCGCCTTCAACAGACAAGATGGCGTCTGCTGAATCCAAATTGAAGACTGTTTACAGTGAACTTCCCGCCTACGAGGTGATCATCCCAGCTATGCTCGAACACGGCTTGGACAACCTTGGGGACGTCTGCAAGCTGCAACCTGGTATTCCTATCAAGCCTATGCTTGCGAAACCGACTAAATCGATCACTGAAGTACTTGACCGTTTCGAAAACAAGGAATTTACGTGTGAGTACAAGTATGACGGAGAAAGAGCACAAATCCACTATGTTGCACCGGACGCCGTCCAGCACTATCCAGGAGCAGAGAATACTCTGCAAAAGGACGGCAAGGGTCTCTGTGCTATCTTCTCGCGCAACTCGGAGGACCTGTCCAAAAAGTACCCTGATGTGCTTGCAAAGCTCAACACCTGGATTAAGCCAGGCATTAGTAGCTTCGTTTTGGATTGTGAGACTGTCGCTTGGGATACGGTAAATAAGAAGGTACTTCCGTTCCAGCAGCTCATGACCCGCAAGCGAAAAGATGTCAAGGCGGATGATGTTAAGGTCAAAGTTTGCATATTTGCATTCGACTTGCTCTTTTTAAATGGAGAGGTAAGATTCGAAGTGTGACTGTGTCAAGAATTTCAGCATGCTAATTAAGTCCTAGCCTGCGGTCAAGAAGTCATTACGGCAGCGCCGTGAACTTCTGCATGAGTCGTTCCAGGAGATTGAGGGCGAGTTCCAATATGCCCAGCATGGTAACACCAATGTGCTGGATGAGATCCAGACCTTGCTTGATGACAGTGTCAAGGCGTCTTGTGAAGGACTGATGGTCAAGATGCTTGATACAGATGAAAGTGGTTACGAACCAAGTAAGCGGAGTCGTAACTGGCTTAAGGTATTTTCTATCTGGAGACTCCTAAAAAAGACTGGCTCGCTAACTCTGTCACAGGTCAAGAAGGATTACCTCAGTGGCGTCGGGGATTCTTTGGATCTAGTCGTACTTGGTGCATATTACGGACGCGGAAAGCGTACGTCTGTCTATGGCGCGTTCCTTCTGGCAGCATACAACGCGAACGCGCAAGCCTATGAGACAATATGCAACATCGGCACGGGTTTCTCAGAAGCCATTCTCGAAGAGTTCCACAAGGAGCTTTCTCCGCTTACCATTGACCGGCCCAAGCCCTTCTACTCGCACTCGAACGTCCCCAAGGATCAACCAGACGTGTGGTTTGAGCCCCGACTGGTGTGGGAAGTTAAAACAGCCGATCTGACTCTTAGCCCACGATACCAAGCTGCGGCTGATGAGTTCGTCGGAACAACTGGTGGAGGAAAGGGCGTGTCTCTCCGTTTTCCGCGGTTCATCAAGTCCCGTGACGATAAGAAGCCTGACCAAGCTACCACGACACGAGCGGTTGCTGAGATGTACCGGAAACAGGAGGCAGTTACTAAGGAAAGCGCCGGCAAGAAGGGCGTGGATGATGATTTCGAATATTAACTTAGTGTGTCGAAGGAGCTGCTACCATGTTATGATGCTAACTCACGCCCTAAATATCGCTTCAATTGGTCTTCTTGGCGGGACTGGATAACGACTTGTAACCATAGTTTTATAATGTTAGGCGATTGGCATATGCAACAATCCGATTATCGCAATTTCTAGACCCCTGTCGTCAGCTGACAGTCTTGAGTAACAGCCACAAACAAGGAAGCGGGGATGTAATCTGGCCATGAACTATCCTTTATTTAGAGCATTGTTTTGTTTTCAATATTCATCTACTAATCCACGCTTCAGATATCCAAACAGCCGACGAATCTCAATTGCAGAACCTTCGACCGAATCTGGATCCAATTTTTTACGCAAGCCATGGCTGACGGGATCTTTGCCATCAGATCTGACGAGAAAATCAGAAATCATGCAGCAAAAGCATGGGCCGAAGTCAAGCCACTCGCCGATGTTCTCCCCAGGCCCAGACACGGTCTTGCCCCGTTCTTCGGAACACCTGAGTGCGACACAGTTCTCAAAATGGTCTTGGACGAATATCTCCAGAAAGTAATCTTCTATAAGTCTCCATCCCAAAGGGACTTATCCAGCTAATAAGTGGCAGCCATCCACCACCGAATTTAGATCCCATCTGAGAGTAAGCGGCCATATTGCTTTCCCTGGCGTCGTAGCCACCGGTCAGACAACAACGATATTGGTTCCTCTTCAGATCATTGGTGAGGTTAAGGTTGGGCCGGTGGGGATTGACATTGACCATCATTATAATATATTGCGCTTGTGTGATGTGGAAGTGTCGGAGGGAGGGAAGATGGTGGCGCTGGTTGTATCAAATATACCAGCACAGTAACTTGATGTGTGGGTTTGCGCTTGGATGTAGGTTAGGTTTGTGTCCTTTTCTTTTTGGTCTTTTATTCGGAATTAATGATAATCGTTTGGGGACACATCAGGGTTGTCAAAGTCACTGGACCCCGGTTTTTTGCGGCTTGTCTACATCCTTCGTTTGTCTAGGTCGAAAAGAAAATGGAAGTTCTTCAGATGCCCAACAGAAGATAGAGTCATTGCTCTACTCTTGCCGAGCTACATTGGTACAATGGGCAGGATCCGACTCCTTTTACGGGTCACGTCAATAGATCTGTGTATATGGCATCTCGCATGGATGGGTATGCGATACCAGAGCCCTCATGGAATTGTATCCCCAAGCATGGAATTGCATCAACACCGGAATTTACATGCTGAACAAATGAGTAAAAAAACAAGCATACATATCTTGATAAAGCATTACATCGTCCCCGTACCTTCTACCTTTTAGGTACGATAGTACAAGTGCCGTGTATCTCCCTTCGTTTACAATCATGCTCCTGCCACCGCGCGAAAAACTAGCGTCTGATAACCTAGAATTCCCAAAGTCATCCACAGCAATTACTCACAAGTTTCCCACAAGAAATACCACTGAGTCAGAGCTTGCAAGTTCCCGCTTGAAAATGATTTCTAGAGTGTAACATCACTGGATTCCATTATGTATAATTCGAATGCAATGGAATAATGTATTTCAATTGCGTAGTATACATTCCTGGTGGAAAGGAGGTGCAAGTTACGGTAAAGTTTAATATGTATGCCCGCCAGCAAACTACCCAGCCCTTAACCTACGCATTGGTCTAAAGTGATATGGCTACAAGGAACGACAGTCATAAAGAGTGGTGATTCATTCATAGCTAGTGTAAATGACCAATCATAAGTCATGACCGGTCATTCAACATACAACAAATAAACACAACAGCTAGTCACTCAAGAGAGCGGATATAGTTGGCATAATCAGAACAGAAATACAAAAGCAAACCGAGTCCAAGGACCCTAGGTGATAAAGAAGAGTTCGATATTTCAATCTACTCCTCCTCCTCGTCACTCTCCTCCTCACTTTCGGCGTTTTCGAGCCATTCGAGGAAGGGCTGGGCGGCCTTGCGGACCTTCTTGCTGGTCTGGCCGTCGACGTATTTCTTGCTCGCCTTGGCGCCCCAAGCCTTGAGGGTCTCCTCAGAGACAATGTCATTCTGGTAGTAACCGAGAAGGATGGCAGGGATCTGGGAAATGAGCTCGGGGTGGTCGCTGCCAACGAAGCGCTCAGTACCACCGAGAAGAGCCTTCTCGTGACGTTCCGAAGTGACCAACTTCTGGAGAAGCGAAGCCCGCTTGGGGATCTGCTTGGCGAAGTTCTTGTCGAAGATGGTCTGAGCAAGAACAGTGAGCGTCTTGTGCTTGGACTCGATGCCGAGCTCCTTGGCCTTCTTGTAGATGTCAATATCTTCAACATTGAGGACATTGCCCTTCTCCTCAGCCACGCTCATGACCCAGCTACCAAGCTGGTCGTAGGAAGAACCACCTTCGGCCTCGTCATCGTCTTCGATGACAAGGGAACGCTTCAGATCGTCGGGAAGATCCTTGGCACGAGCCCTGACGGCTTCTTCCGACACGTCAACAGCCCATTGCTCATCTTCGGCCTCGTCAGCCTCGATTTGCTGAGCTTCAGCCTTGATGCGGCGGGTAAGCTCATCATCGCTGCCTGCTTCAATGCCAATATCCTCGGCTTCTCCTCCATTGTCGGAGTTGCTGTCTCCCTGGCTGCCATCTTTGTCTCCATTGGCGGCACCGTCGTTTTTCTCCTTGTTCTTCTCACGGCGGGCCTTCTTGTCGGCCTTGTTCTTCTTGCCTCCCTTGCCAGAAGTGCTGTTGCGTATAATAAAGGTGCTCAGCTTCAGACGAGGATCCACATCGGAACGCTGTCCACAAGCCTTGCAGTCCAGGATGATGTGGTCATCTTTGAGAATGACATCGGTTTCGGGGTTCTTGCACTTCTTACAGAGAACAAACTTGGCAATGAAGCCATCGAGATAATCCTGAAGCTTGTTGGAATCGTGGGCACCGTTGATGATCCAACGGTCGTCGCTCGGCTTGGCGTTAGCCTGAGCACCCAGTTCGAATCCAAAGTACTTGATCACATAGGAAGGAGGGCGACTGAGCGATCCAGCGACGGAGTTCAAGTTGACAACGACGGTCTTGATACCGTTACCCTTGCCTTCGATCTTGGACTGCAAGCGCTCCATCTTGTAACGGTAGAAGGGGTCGCTGACATCCCGGCGAATGTTAACGGTGGCCATGGTGACGGTTGTGGGTTATACAAAGATTCTTTCAAGAGAATTAAAGAACAGGCTTTCTTATCAAGGAGAGTTCAATCGAAACCAGAGGTAAATTGACCGAAAAAGACATGCGTGGGAGCCGTTTATTGTGTCGTAGAATGGTGACGGTTGAGGCAACAGGCAGCTTTCTAGGCTTCAGCCACAAGACTTGGAATGAAAACTACAAGGTTTCGGCACGTAGCGAAACGTTTGCAGCTTATGCGGCAGGTGGTATTCGAAATTTCTGACGCAAGACGAATACATAGACAAATTGTCGAACAGCGCCTTTTTTGGGGGAGGGCGGTGCGTTTTGGGTGGTTTTCTCTGGTAAGAGAAGAGAGAAACCAAGAGGTCGCTTTTCTGTTATTGAAGAAAGAGTCAGACTTTGTGGCACTTCCAACGTAAGAAAAAAGTGGCGGAAAGCCGATAAAAATCCGTACACACTACTAACCAGAGACGCGCTCTTTCAGCGCAGACACAAATTTGCGAGACGGGAAACTCGTGAACGGTGCGAATCGACGAAGAAGCCAACGTCGATGGCAATAAGTGAATTTAGAAGGACAAAACAGAAACAAGTGAAAGTGTGTTGTGGGGGGGGAAGAAAAAAAAGAAAGGAGGAACGAAAAGAATTCGGCGTCAAACAAAAAGACTCAAACAATGCAAACCAGATGACTCAGCCTTCCAGCCGAAGCCACCGGAGCCTCGGAGTAGTAAGTCCCGGCGCACGTGATGCGTTCTATTGTGTCGGAAATGTGGCTTAGTCAGGGTTGAAAGTACGTATCAAGCGTATATGGTTGAGGTCTCTGATTCTTGCAAAAGTGTGCTATCTAGGATCCTATATACGACCGTAAATACCTTATAGAGTATACTAAGCGATTGTGCGGTTTCAAAAGCAGTAATAGCAGAGTAAATACGCTGCTTTTCGCCATATGATATCAGCAAGGCATCAATCAG